>NC_134356.1:45343943-45456443 GCF_048569485.1 Anomaloglossus baeobatrachus | reverse complement strand
TTTTTCGACGCGGGTGCGTTTTTAGCGGCCAAAAACGCACAAAAACGCAGCGTCAAAAAAACGCAGTGTGTGAACTTAGCCATAGTCTGACTCCCACACTATTAGGGTACCGTCTCACTAAACGACGTACCAGCGATTCTGACCACGATACGACCTGGTCAGGATCGCTGGTACGTCGCTACAGGGTCGCTAGTGAGCTGTCAAACAGTCAGATCTTCCGAATGATGCAGCAACGGTACGGCAGTCACGATCTGCTGCTACACGCGGTCCGGGACAAGTGAATTCAGCCCTCTGAAATGTACTGCAATCTACAAGCCAGAACAGAGGATGGAAGCGGCCAATCCGAACGCAGTAGCAATCACCAATCGGAACAGAGAGGGCGCGGAAAACAATGAAGATGCACGTCTACGTGAGTTGCGAACGAGGTCGTTGGGTAAGGTATCAAACACACTGATGCATGTTGCCCTTCGGGAGCCCGACGACCAAAAAATGAACTACAACAATGAAAAACGATCAGTGATTTCACAGCAGGGGCCAGGTCGCTGCTTAGTGTCACACACAGCGAGATCCGTGATGAGGTCACTGGTACGTCACAAAACCTGTGACTCAGCAGCGATCTCGCTATGTGAGAAGTACCCCTTAGCAGATTTCGGCATTGCAACCTGAAGGCAGCATGGTGCAATTGTTAGCTTAAGCCTTTAGTCATTAGTGGGTTTCCACAGGAACTCAACAGATATAGTCTGACTCCGACTATACTATGTCAGCAGATTTCAGCAATGAAACCTGAAGACAGCATGCTTCAATAGTTAAAACACATACTTCAGCCCTGTGTCTGTTATCTTACAGGTTTTTGTTTGTTTACCTGCAATGTTAGCTTAAGCCTCTTATCGTCATCATTAGTGGGTCTCAGCAGAGAGAGTTGTAGTCCGACTCCGCCCCCCCCAAGTCTGCAACTTTTGTCTATGGAAATGTAGATTGAAAGCCTGGTGTGGGCGGGGGCAGCTCAAATCTCAAATCTTAGGCTAGGTTCGCACACTGCGTCTTTTTGACGCTGCGTTTTTGTGTGTTTTTGGCCGCTAAAAACGCACAAAAACGCACCTGCGTCGAAAAAACGCATGCGTTTTTGCCGCGATTTGGTGCGTTTTTGGCTGCGTTTTGCTGCGTTTTTGATCTCTGCGTTTTGCTGCGTTTTTCCAATGCATTGCATGGGGGGAAAACGCAGAAAAACGCAGGAAAGAACTGACATGTCCATTTTTTTTTTAACTCAAAAACGCAGGTAAAAAAAACAGATGTGTGCGGACAGCAAAAATGAAAACTCATAGACTTTGCTGGGGAAGCAAAGTCCTGCAGTTTTGAGGCCAAAAACGCACCCGAAAAACGCGCAAAAACGCCGCGAAAAACGCACTGTGCGCACATGGCCTTACACTGTGTCAGAACGGCTGCAGCCACTAATCTAAGTGATGCATCATTGAATTCAGGGCCTCTTTGCCTATATCATACTGCTCTGAGATGAGGTAGCAAAAACCTGCTGACAGATTCCCTGTAAACATCCTTCTTTTATAAATCCCATTATTGGTAGGTATGTGCATCAATCACTGCTTAGAGAACCGAGAAGAGGCTTCTATCATGAATAAAGTGGACTATTTTGTATAACTATGACTCAATGTAGCATATTAGTTTTTTTTAGCCATTTTGGCTAACAGTGCACACATCTCCCTACATCACGGTGGAGGGCTAATAAGTGGGACTATGTCTTGTAGCAGAGCCTTGCAAGACCACAAAATTATCAAAATCCAATAGGGTATATGCAGAATTTTCATGCATGATAGATAATTCCCTGTACTTTCTATGACTTTACATTAATATAGAAATTAAAGGGAATCGGTCAACAGGTTTTTGCTATGTAATCTGAGAGCATCATGATGTAAGGGCTGAGTCCCTGATTCCAGTTATACAATATTTACTGGGCTGCTTGCTGCCATTATGATACAATCCCTGTTTCTCTGCTGCAAATCTAGCAGATCTCTAAATGCTCAGCTGGGTATAACCTCACCCACAACACTGATTGGCATCTTTCTGTGTACACTGTACATTGACAGAAAGCTGCTAATCAGTGGTGGGGTGGCATTGGACTAGGAGACAAGAGACTCCTAGTTCTGTAGTGATAATCTCCTGCTGATTTCCTTGAAACAGCAACACACATCCTAATAAGTCATCATATCGCGGGTGTGTCACAGGTGACAGACAGAAATGTGGTTTCTGGCCATAGAAGGTCACAGTGTTTGGCTGCACAAAATGCTTCCTGACTATTGTTTCTGCTGTTAGTATTCACTCTAATAAGCAACTTTCCTGGTGGATTCATCTCTCCACCTTTTGGACCCAGCAAGAGCTCGCCTTCTCCCAGCTGCTGATCATTAGTATTCTCTTGGTGCTTAAATTTGCCCTTCTTCACGACATTGGTGCTGGTGATATTATTCAGTTCAGTCTAGCTCTGGTTGCAAGCAGGTGGCTTGCTCTCATCTGTAGTATCGTTGCTGAAGCTTGTGTGGCGCCCCTGAGGCTTCCGTCGCCACAGGTCATTGCACCCCATCAGCGGTGTGATGCCCCATTCTGGGAGAGGAAGAGAGTGAACTCCGGTCCCCTGGTAAATCCACACTACACCCATTGCTAGGGACACACAGGACCAGGGAAAGTGGCAGGCAACCCTCCCATGCTGCATGCTGAGAGGGGCTGTAAGACCCATCCCTGCTCCCATAGGGTGGTAGCTTAGCAACTGGGGAGGTGGGAGGAGCCACCAGAGAGCAGATAGAGAAAGGAAGGTCAAGTTAGTTTCAGTTTACCTCAGGGAGTGAGAGAAGCAGCATGTAGTTGGAGGAGAAGAACGAGAGAAAGGAGGGAGGAGGAGGCCTGCTGAGGCAGGCAAGGAGGAGAAAGAAGAGAAGGAAAGAAAGGGTCGCAGGGCCGCGGGTAGTCCTGTAGGTACCACGAGCTGTCCTTGTTGGGTACCGAAGCCGAGGGCCCAGAGGCGCTACGAGTAGCTGCAGGCTGCGGTGGCCTGGTCCACAGTGACATCGGTGGAGTGATTAGCTGCGACAGGGGACGGTCCCTAGAGACTGGAGGAGTGAAAAGACAATCTCCAAACAGTAAAAACCGAGGCCCAGGGACGTTGTAAGCTCCCAGGGCCAGAACCCAGAGCAGCCCTTCAGAAAAGGGGTAATCAGCCGACAGGTGACCCCCCAGCCTGGAGGCTGTAATGGAGGCCAAGCCAAGTCCATCTTAACAAAGGCAAGGCTAGTGAAGACAGCAGAGAAAGAGACACTAAGAGAGAGGGTACCGGATTTCACACTCTGAATCACCCAGAAGACGGAGGTCCCTGACAGCGGTCCCAGCAGTCCAAGGGTCCTGCCTGCCCTGACAAGAACTGTGAGTAAAAGAACTTGAACTGCACCTCTGAAGTTGCCTCAGTTATTTCATCTGCATAGACATTTACAAGCACCAACTGTGCCCCGGGCATTGCTCCACCTGTGGGGAGCAGTACTACCATTGCTGCCATAACATCATCCCGGTGGCCTCACACAGCAGCGGCGGCTTAATAGCCGCATACCACAGGTGGCGTCACGAACACAAACTTTAACTTAAGCCACTTATTCTACTGACACCCACCAGGGCCACGGAGCCGGGCCCAGCCACCACTGACTACCACCGGACTAGTCCGGCCCGGCACCGAGTGTCCCATAGCCCTGGGGTGGGCGAGTCAACTTTTGGCGTCACGAACAGGATTTCGTGCCCGGTCACACCGGGTACTGTGCGCCTGGAGAACCGTGTGACAGACTGTGTACTTTACTGAGAAACCGCCGCCATTAGCGCTGCTGAGAGCGGGAAGAAGGGGGGCGTGCAAGAAGAAAGGGCGCGAAGAGAAGCCCCGCCCCCTTGTCCAAGAAAAGCGCGCGAAGCGGTGCCCGCCATAGAAAGCGGAAGAAAAAGAAGTGGTGACCAAATAAGCTGGCCGGCTGGCAGACAGAGTTTAAAAAGCCAGACCAGCAGACAACGAAAATGTACCTTATCGCAAGCGGAGTGATGCCGGTCGTGGTGGGCTGGGCGCCAGTCTGGCGCCAGATGCAAGTGCAGCCTCCGGCCCCGCCGCCGAGAAGGGAAAGGGAGAAGCCGAGTGGCGTGGTCGAGCACCCGAGCAGTAATCCAGCAAGCGTTCCCCAGGTCGGCAGCATGGCAGAGAGGCTGCAGGAGTGTACACCTGGGACCGGGAAGATGGATCCCGAGCTGGACCTGCTCCGGGAGGAAATGCGAATCCTGGCTCGGAGACTGCGTAACCTGCAAGCAGAGGTGGACCGGCGGAGTGAAACACCGATGGTGCCGGAGAGTGTGGGCCACAGGATGGAGGCCGCGGAGCAGCGACCGGGTGAGCAATGTGAAGCCCCGACCCGTCCGGACCCACTGACCCACCAAGCGCCACCGCCCTGTCCCTCCACTGTCCCGCAGGCCTTCCCCGCCAGCCCCGCAAATGCTCGGTGGGGCACCGGAGGCCTGCCCGAAACCCCCGCAGACGGAGCCTGGGGAGGGGTGGACCCCGACCAGCTAGTGGGCCCCCTACCGAGTCCCCCTGTGAGTCTCCTGGGAGCGACATCCCCGGGAGTGCACTGGGACGCAGCGCCCATAGAGAGTAGGGGACTGCAAAAGCCCCTGCGCCCCAAGGAAACCGCACTGGCAAACGAGCTGACCTGCCGGAGATTGGTGCAGGAGTACCAGCAGGAGCGGGAGGCCCGGGAGGAGACGGCCTCAGAAGAACCGGAGTGGCGCCGCACTATGCCAGCGTGCGGCGTCTCTCCTGTCAGCAGCAGCCGCAGCACTACCTCAAGGCAGACCCAGGTCACAGAACTGAGCAGAGGTCCTGTGACAGCCACGCAAGAAACACAGACCAGGATCTCCATGGCCTACATGCTGCCCAGGGCCCTGCCAAAGAAGGACCCCTGCAATGAAGAGTAAAGATGAAGAGCTGCTGAACTGTAAATAGCCCCTGTTTGCCCCTTATTCTTTTTGAAGACGTCACCCCCCATGTTATGTGCTACCGGGCCACTGAACTGGAATGTGGGCCCCGGTGGAAGTGTATGTGGCATGTCATACCAGGCCACTGGACTTAGTGGCTGGTATGTTGTTTATGTGTCCTATGTAACCAGGCCATTGGACTTAATGGCTGGTTGATTGTGTCATTTTGTTTGATTGAAAGAAACGAACTGCCGGGCTACTGGACTTGTTGTAGCCAAAAATGTAATTAGTTGCACCTGTTGTGCCCCCTACCAGAATTATGGGGGATTTGCCAAACCGTGCAATGGACTGGAAGTGCACACTTAGAGTTTTCTTTATAAGAAGTTCGCAACGTTCACTGATATGTGCCTCCCATAAAGGGAAGAAATGTTTTATTGTTTTATGTTTTGCATAACAAAAATTTTGCAGTTTCTCCACATGTTTTTGTTGTTTTTCAGCCCGAGGACGTGCTGGGATTTGCTGTGGGGGAGTGTGGCGCCCCTGAGGCTTCCGTCGCCACAGGTCATTGCACCCCATCAGCGGTGTGATGCCCCATTCTGGGAGAGGAAGAGAGTGAACTCCGGTCCCCTGGTAAATCCACACTACACCCATTGCTAGGGACACACAGGACCAGGGAAAGTGGCAGGCAACCCTCCCATGCTGCATGCTGAGAGGGGCTGTAAGACCCATCCCTGCTCCCATAGGGTGGTAGCTTAGCAACTGGGGAGGTGGGAGGAGCCACCAGAGAGCAGATAGAGAAAGGAAGGTCAAGTTAGTTTCAGTTTACCTCAGGGAGTGAGAGAAGCAGCATGTAGTCGGAGGAGAAGAACGAGAGAAAGGAGGGAGGAGGAGGCCTGCTGAGGCAGGCAAGGAGGAGAAAGAAGAGAAGGAAAGAAAGGGTCGCAGGGCCGCGGGTAGTCCTGTAGGTACCACGAGCTGTCCTTGTTGGGTACCGAAGCCGAGGGCCCAGAGGCGCTACGAGTAGCTGCAGGCTGCGGTGGCCTGGTCCACAGTGACATCGGTGGAGTGATTAGCTGCGACAGGGGACGGTCCCTAGAGACTGGAGGAGTGAAAAGACAATCTCCAAACAGTAAAAACCGAGGCCCAGGGACGTTGTAAGCTCCCAGGGCCAGAACCCAGAGCAGCCCTTCAGAAAAGGGGTAATCAGCCGACAGGTGACCCCCCCAGCCTGGAGGCTGTAATGGAGGCCAAGCCAAGTCCATCTTAACAAAGGCAAGGCTAGTGAAGACAGCAGAGAAAGAGACACTAAGAGAGAGGGTACCGGATTTCACACTCTGAATCACCCAGAAGACGGAGGTCCCTGACAGCGGTCCCAGCAGTCCAAGGGTTCTGCCTGCCCTGACAAGAACTGTGAGTAAAAGAACTTGAACTGCACCTCTGAAGTTGCCTCAGTTATTTCATCTGCATAGACATTTACAAGCACCAACTGTGCCCCGGGCATTGCTCCACCTGTGGGGAGCAGTACTACCATTGCTGCCATAATATCATCCCGGAGGCCTCACACAGCAGCGGCGGCTTATTAGCCGCATACCACAGGTGGCGTCACGAACACAAACTTTAACTTAAGCCACTTATTCTACTGACACCCACCAGGGCCACGGAGCCGGGCCCAGCCACCACTGACTACCACCGGACTAGTCCGGCCCGGCACCGAGTGTCCCATAGCCCTGGGGTGGGCGAGTCACTTGCTGAACTCCTGTGTCATCTGTGGATAAGGAGTTCATACTCCCCCCCCCCATGTGTCCCCCTTTAGCGTTTAGTGGGGTTGACAAAGAGCTCATCCCACCCGTTCCCTACTTAGGGTCCAGCACTAGTGATAACTAGGGTCAGGTATTCGACTCGGCGCATAGATGCAGAACCTATCTAGGTTGGTGAGGGACCTCAGGGACCAGCTATAGGTTTGGTCAAGGGTCACTATCTTCCCTTTGCCTAGACACAGGGGTCCCCTTCCCTTCCCTTTCGTCGCTCGCTTGGTACTTTCCCTTACCTAGCGTGACACTACACTACGCTGCTCACAGATTACATAGCATAAACCTGCTGACAGATTCTCTTTAATAAATTGTTGTAAAAATGGCAATTGTTTACTTGTAAGATGCCCTGACATTATATACTCGTTTTTATGGCCTCGAAAAAAAAATGCGTGTCAACAAAATAAAATGGCCAAGCATGGTCTCAAACAGTTGGCTGATAACCTCGGTGGGACTTTGAGCAGTCATCTGTCATCCGCAAACACCTCTCTGGTGCCAAACTGCAGCAGCTGCCCACATGTGCGGATCCCCCGGTCGTGCCAGCATTGTTCCCGATGGGTTCAGGAGCTTCTTGATATCATCCCCATAATCTCGAATACTAATTTTACAAATAAATTAAAGTAAAATACGCAGATGAGCATAAAATATAGCAAACAGACCCATCTCTGAAAAATAGCGAGCTAAGTTAGACATATGGTATACATTTACGAGGACGGTCTGTGTACTAATGTTTCCGGGCGCACTTACACGTAGGGCGTGTATGACAAAGACACAAATAATGCGGCTGATGTAGGAATGGGTGGATCCAGAATTCGAGTCCAACAGATTCCAGGCAGGAATCCAAAAAATATTTTTCACTATTCCATTTTTCCATTATCCTATGTTTCCAGCGCATTAAGGCCCCGTGGACTTATTTAGAGATGGGTCTGTTGTAATGCGGCCACCGAGCACGCAGCAATAATATCATCCGCTAAAATCTCCGTCACCTTTTGAGGAAACCAAAAATATTGGGCTCCGGTCAAAGGAGCTTTTTTTTTAGTGAAAGAGCCTCAGATTCCAGGACATATCGGTGGAAATCATCTTGAGGACCAAAATAATATTTATGGGAGTGAAGGAAGGTGCCGGCCCTGGGTGGCTAAGGAGCCACTGTGAAGAGATGGGACCTCAGCTGAGGTGGATGGCACTTACTGGTTTCTTCAGGCCGGTGTTTGTCACCCCACTGGTGGTCATTGTCTTAGGCCTCCGACACACTCACGTGCCGCCGGTCCGTGTGTGCCATTTTTTACACGTACCAGAGACACGTACTTACCTACACGCAAAACGCAGGGTAAATACGTGTCTCACGGTGATTTTCACGTGAGTGTGTCGGAGGCCTTAGAAAGGTCAGTAACACACGTGAAACCAGAGCTCACTTAGCCAACCAGAATATTCACTTTATTCTATAGACCGTTATGACAGACATGGCCTTGCTTTGCTTCCCTCCTCACAGTGTGGGGTACTTCCTCTCGACCTGTCCCCCTCAGCTACATTAGATCTTGTCCTCAAGCTCCAAGATCTGTGTCTCCTTTCCCCTGACTCCGCTCACCTTCATCCGATTCTACGCCTGGGCAGTGCTCTAGGCAGACGACTCTCTAAGCCCGTCATGGTGAGCTGTAGGCTCCGGATCTCTCGAGGTTACCTCAGGGTTTCTTGACTGGCCATAGACCAGGGGTTGGGAAACATCTTAGTTTAGAGAGCCATGAAAGCCACATATTTTAAAGTGAACCATACTCACCAGGGGGGAGCGGCGGTGGTGGAGCGGCTCAGAAGGTTCCAAGAGGCAGGGTAGGAGATGCTGCGGGCAAGGATTCTAGGGATGTGTCACTTAATAGGTTATGTGCTGTAGGTTCAATACAATCAGTGTTTTATCAACAGAAGATTATCACTGTAGGACTAGGTTTCTCATGCCAGCCAGTCCAGCTAGTCTGTGTAACCCCACCCCCACCACATTCCAGCCAGTCCAGCTAATCTGTGTAATCCTGCCCCACTACATGCCAGCCAGTCCAGCTAATTTGTGTAACCCCGCCCCACTACATGCCAGCCAGTCCAGCTAATGTGTGTAACTCCGCCCCACTACATGCCAGCCAGTCCAGCTAATGTGTGTAACCCCGCCCCACTACATGCTAGCCAGTCCAGCTAATCTGTGTAATCCCGCCCCACTACATGCTAGCCAGTCCAGCTAATCTGTGTAATCCCGCCCCACTACATGCTAGCCAGTCCAGCTAATCTGTGTAATCCCGCCCCACTAAATGCCAGCCAGTCCAGCTAATCTGTGTAATCCCACCCCACTAAATGCCAGCCAGTCCAGCTAATCTGTGTAATCCCGCCCTACTAAATGCCAGCCAATCCAGCTAATCTGTGTAACCTCGCCCCACTACATACCAGCCAGTCCAGCTAATCTGTGTAACCCCGCCCCACTACATGCCAGCCAGTCCAGCTAATCTGTGTAATCCCGCCCCACTAAATGCCAGCCAGTCCAGCTAATCTGTGTAATCCCGCCCTACTAAATGCCAGCCAGTCCAGCTAATCTGTGCAACCTCGCCCCACTACATGCCAGCCAGTCCAGCTAATCTGTGTAACCCCGCCCCACTACATGCCAGCCAGTCCAGCTAATCTGTGTAACCCCGCCCTACTACATGCCAGCCAGTCCAGCTAATCTGTGTAACCCCGCCCCACTACATGCCAGCCAGTCCAGCTAATGTGTGTAACTCCGCCCCACTACATGCCAGCCAGTCCAGCTAATGTGTGTAACCCCGCCCCACTACATGCTAGCCAGTCCAGCTAATCTGTGTAATCCCGCCCCACTACATGCTAGCCAGTCCAGCTAATCTGTGTAATCCCGCCCCACTACATGCTAGCCAGTCCAGCTAATCTGTGTAATCCCGCCCCACTAAATGCCAGCCAGTCCAGCTAATCTGTGTAATCCCACCCCACTAAATGCCAGCCAGTCCAGCTAATCTGTGTAATCCCGCCCTACTAAATGCCAGCCAATCCAGCTAATCTGTGTAACCTCGCCCCACTACATACCAGCCAGTCCAGCTAATCTGTGTAACCCCGCCCCACTACATGCCAGCCAGTCCAGCTAATCTGTGTAATCCCGCCCCACTAAATGCCAGCCAGTCCAGCTAATCTGTGTAATCCCGCCCTACTAAATGCCAGCCAGTCCAGCTAATCTGTGCAACCTCGCCCCACTACATGCCAGCCAGTCCAGCTAATCTGTGTAACCCCGCCCCACTACATGCCAGCCAGTCCAGCTAATCTGTGTAACCCCGCCCTACTACATGCCAGCCAGTCCAGCTAATCTGTGTAACCCCGCCCCACTACATGCCAGCCAGTCCAGCTAATCTGTGTAATCCCGCCCCACTAAATGCCAGCCAGTCCAGCTAATCTGTGTAATCCCGCCCTACTAAATGCCAGCCAGTCCAGCTAATCTGTGTAACCTCGCCCCACTACATGCCAGCCAGTCCAGCTAATCTGTGTAACCCCGCCCCACTACATGCCAGCCAGTCCAGCTAATCTGTGTAAACCCGCCCCACTAAATGCCAGCCAGTCCAGCTAATCTGTGTAATCCCGCCCTACTAAATGCCAGCCAGTCCAGCTAATCTGTGTAACCTCGCCCCACTACATGCCAGCCAGTCCAGCTAATCTGTGTAACCCCGCCCCACTACATGCCAGCCAGTCCAGCTAATCTGTGTAACCCCGCCCTACTACATGCCAGCCAGTCCAGCTAATCTGTGTAACCCCGCCCCACTACATGCCAGCCAGTCCAGCTAATCTGTGTAATCCCGCCCCACTAAATGCCAGCCAGTCCAGCTAATCTGTGTAATCCCGCCCTACTAAATGCCAGCCAGTCCAGCTAATCTGTGTAACCTCGACCCACTACATGCCAGCCAGTCCAGCTAATCTGTGTAACCCCGCCCCACTACATGCCAGCCAGTCCAGCTAATCTGTGTAACCCCGCCCCACTAAATGCCAGCCAGTCCAGCTAATCTGTGTAATCCCGCCCTACTAAATGCCAGCCAGTCCAGCTAATCTGTGTAACCTCGCCCCACTACATGCCAGCCAGTCCAGCTAATCTGTGTAACCCCGCCCCACTACATGCCAGCCAGTCCAGCTAATCTGTGTAACCCCGCCCTACTACATGCCAGCCAGTCCAACTAATCTGTGTAACCCCGCCCCACTACATGCCAGCCAGTCCAGCTAATCTGTGTAATCCCGCCCCACTAAATGCCAGCCAGTCCAGCTAATCTGTGTAATCCCGCACTACTAAATGCCAGCCAGTCCAGCTAATCTGTGTAACCTCGCCCCACTACATGCCAGCCAGTCCAGCTAATCTGTGTAACTCCGCCCCACTACATGCCAGCCAGTCCAGCTAATCTGTGTAACCTCGCCCCACTAAATGCCAGCCAGTCCAGCTAATCTGTGTAATCCCGCCCTACTAAATGCCAGCCAGTCCAGCTAATCTGTGTAACCTCGCCCCACTACATACCAGCCAGTCCAGCTAATCTGTGTAATCCCGCCCCACTAAATGCCAGCCAGTCCAGCTAATCTGTGTAATCCCGCCCTACTAAATGCCAGCCAGTCCAGCTAATCTGTGTAATCCCGCCCTACTAAATGCCAGCCAGTCCAGCTAATCTGTGTAACCCCGCCCCACTAAATGCCAGCCAGTCCAGCTAATCTGTGTAATCCCGCCCTAGTAAATGCCAGCCAGTCCAGCTAATCTGTGTAACCTCGCCCCACTACATGCCAGCCAGTCCAGCTAATCTGTGTAACCCCGCCCCACTACATACCAGCCAGTCCAGCTAATCTGTGTAACCCCGCCCCACTACATGCCAGCCAGTCCAGCTAATCTGTGTAACCCCGCCCTACTACATGCCAGCCAGTCCAACTAATCTGTGTAACCCCGCCCCACTACATCCCAGCCAGTCCAGCTAATCTGTGTAATCCCGCCCCACTAAATGCCAGCCAGTCCAGCTAATCTGTGTAATCCCGCCCTACTAAATGCCAGCCAGTCCAGCTAATCTGTGTAACCTCGCCCCACTACATGCCAGCCAGTCCAGCTAATCTGTGTAACTCCTCCCCACTAAATGCCAGCCAGTCCAGCTAATCTGTGTAATCCCGCCCTACTAAATGCCAGCCAGTCCAGCTAATCTGTGTAATCTCGCCCCACTACATACCAGCCAGTCCAGCTAATCTGTGTAATCCCGCCCACTAAATGCCAGCCAGTCCAGCTAATCTGTGTAATCCTGCCCTACTAAATGCCAGCCAGTCCAGCTAATCTGTGTAATCCCGCCCTACTAAATGCCAGCCAGTCCAGCTAATCTGTGTAACATCACCCCACTACATGCCAGCCAGTCCAGCTAATCTGTGTAACCCCGCCCTACTACATGCCAGCCAGTCCAGCTAATCTGTGTAACCCCGCCCTACTACATGCAAGCCAGTCCAGCTAATCTGTGTAACCCCGCCCCCACCACTGATTGGCAGCTTGTTGATGCAGTGTACACAGGAAGCTGCCTATCAGTGGTGTGGCCAGAGTTACCCACAACTCAGCATTCCCAAGCTCTGCTAGATCTACAACAAAGAAAACAGGGATTAGGCTGGGGCCACATAAGCGTATGGCGTCCGAAGTGAGTGCATTGGAAGTGATGGTTTACACTCACAGCACAGCAAAAGGGAACTGAGTGTTATTCCACTGTGATCTGATCCTGTGAACTGATCACAGCTGTGAAGGAGAGAAGGGATTAATCTCCCTATCTCCTCCATTGTCATCTGATGAGATTATCGCACTGCACTCCAGTGTCATCTAAATGCAGTGCGATGTTTCTCTCACACCCAAAGACTTGTATGGGTGTGAGTGAATACGGATTGCAGCATGCTGCGACTGTTTTCTCAATCTGAAAAAATAATAGAGTAAGGGTATGTGCGCACTAGGCGTTTTTTTCACGCTGCGTTTTTATGTGCGTTTTTGTCTCAAAAAACGCACCCGCGGCTAAAAAAACGCACCCGCGGCTAAAAAACGCATGCATTTTTACCGCGATTTGGTGCGTTTTTTGCTGCGTTTTTGCTCACTGCGTTTTTAATCAGTGCACAATGCCATTAAAGATTGTTGATGAAAAAAAAAAGCTCTGATGTCATTTCCTTCTTCAAAATGTTCATTGTATGCAGGAGAGCAGACAGCTGCAGAACTAGTGTATGCAGGAGAGCAGACAGCAGCTGCAGAACTACAAGGCTCAGCATCCTCCTTCCAGGACTGTATGCAGGATTTCTTTGCCCCCCCCAAACGAAAAAAATGACGTGGGCTTCGCCATATTTTTGTATGCTAGACGGGTACAGCAGGCAGGTACGGGCTGCCCCCAACCCCCAGCTGCCTATTTGTACCCGGCTGGGAACCAAAAATATAGGGAAGCCCTTTTTTTTTTTAATTATTTCATGAATTTCATGAAATAATTTAAAAAAAAAAAAAATGACGTGAGCTTCGCCCAATTTTTGAGTCCAGCCGGGTACAACTAGGCAGCTGGGGATTGATATCCACAGTGCAGGGTGCCCATGCTTTCTGGGCACCCCCGCTGTGAATTGCAGTCTGCAGCCACCCCAGAAAATGGCGCTTTCATAGAAGCGTCATCTTCTGGCGCTGTATCCAACTCTTCCAGCTGCCCTGATGCCTGGTGGCTAGCTGGGTAATAATGGAGTTAGGGCTAGCTGTATATTATCAGCTGGCCCTAAGCCCGAAATTCATGGTGTCACGCCAATATTAGACATGGCCACCATGAATTTCTAGTAAAGATAAAAAAACCACAACACAGAAAAATATTTTTATTTCAAATAAAACACAACACAATTAGTGACTCCATCTTTATTAAAATATAGAACCCCCTCCGCAGTAATCCTGGGTCAGGGTCCCGCGCCGTCCAATCCGGATCCAATATCATCTGATCGGTTTGCTGGAAGGCAAAGCGATCAGATGATGTGTCAGGTTCTAGGGGCTGAAGCACATCACACATCAGCTGATTGTATAAAAGCCGGTTATACAATCAGCTGAAGCATCGGTGCAAAAAAAAATAAAATACTCACTTATGTGCTGATTACCGGCAGCTCCTGCAGCGATCGGATGAGAGTCTGATCCTGTCCCATCGCTGCCGGAGCTGCCGGTAATCAGCTGATGAAGTCTCCTGACGGCAGGATCAGCTGATAGCCGGCCGGGCGACACCGCGAGAATTACGATCAGCTGATGCGTCAGGTGACTGCATCAGGTGATCCACCGCCAGGTCCTGCAAGCTTCGTACGTGCCCCGGGGAGACTGCACACAGGCAGAGCGGCGGGACCGGGACAGGAGCGGGCATGGCACCGGGACCCTGCAGACAGGTGAGTATATATGACATTTTTTTTTTTCTACTGTTCACTTTTGTTTTCGCCGCTGCCTCCACCTCCCGCCCAGACATGGCGCCGCACGGAGCTGACATGGCACCGGACGGGAGGTGGAGGCAGCGGTGACGGTACCGGGAGGATTCCTGCTTCTGTGTTTACCAACAGAAGGAATCCTCTTCCTGTACACGTCACTATACTGCCCACCCCTTGCGTTTATAGCTGCGTTTTTAGTCATCGAAACGCAGCTATATGCGTTTTTCATTACGTTGTTGAATATCTCATTGAACTCAATGGGTGAAAAACGCAGTGAAAAACGCAGAAATAATTGACATGCTGCATTTTTGTGGTCACCACAAAAACGCAGCTACAAAAAAAACGCTGTGTGAGGACAGCAAAACCCATAGACATTGCTGGGGAAGCAATGTCACTGCGTTTTCAGCACAAAAACGCGGTAAAAAACGCCGCTAAAAACGCAGCAAAAACGCCTAGTGCGCACAAGGCCTAAAGGTCCCGTTACATGCAACGACGTATCTAACGATATATCGCCGGGGTCACGGATTCCATGACGCACATGCGGCATCGTTAGCGACGTCGTTGCGTGTGACACCAACGAGCGGCCATGAACGATGGAAAATACTCCCCAAATCGTCCATCGTTGACACGTCGTTCATTTTCAAAAAAATCGTTGATTGTTGAGCACGCAGGTTGTTTGTCGTTCCCGAGGCAGAGCACACCGCTATGTGTGACACCTTGGGAGTGACGAACAACAGCTTACCTGCAGCCGCCGGCAATGCGGAAGGAAGGAGGTGGGCGGGATGTTACGTCCCGCTCATCTCCGCCCCTCCGCTTCTATTGGGCGGCCGCTTAGTGACGTCGCTGTGACGAACGGAGGCGGTTCGCCGGCCACAGCGACGTCGATAGGCAGGTAAGTCCGTGAAACGGCTCCTAACGATATTGTGCGCCACGGGCAGCGATTTGCCCGTGATGCACAAACGACGGGGGCAGGTACGCTCGCTAGCGATATCGCTGCGTGTAAAGCGGCCTTTACATGTGTCCGGCTGGAATAACTCAGTCTATTTGACTCTCCGTGTGTCCTAGCCCTTATATCCAAACTACACCAAGCAGCCTAGTAAGTGACACATCGCTGGAATCAGGCTCTTTTCCTCTACATCATGCAGCTCTCAGATTACATAGTAAAAACCTGCTGACAGATTCCCTTTAAATGTAATAAGACTTATTATCTCTCGATTATTCATATAGCAAAGATGAAGCCCTTATATCCAAACTACACCAAGCAGCATAGTAAGTGACACATTGCTGGAATCAGGCTCTCTTCCTCTACATCATGCAGCTCTCAGATTACATAGTAAAAACCTGCTGACAGATTCCCTTTAAATGTAATAAGACTTATTATCTCTCGATTATTCATATAGCAAAGATGAAGCCCTTATATCCAAACTACACCAAGCAGCCTAGTAAGTGATACATCGCTGGAATCAGGCTCTCTTCCCCTACAGCATGCAGGTCTCAGATTACATGGTAAAAACCTGCTGACAGATTCCCTTTAAATGTAATAAGACTTATTATCTCTTGATTATTCATATAGCAAAGATGAAGCCGTTATATCCAAACTACACCAAGCAGCCTAGTAAGTGACACATCGCTGGAATCAGGCTCTCTTCCCCTACATCATGCAGGTCTCAGATTACATGGTAAAAACCTGCTGACAGATTCCCTTTAAATGTAATAAGACTTATTATCTCTTGATTATTCATATAGCAAAGATGAAGCCCTTATATCCAAACTACACCAAGCAGCCTAGTAAGTGACACATCGCTGGAATCAGGCTCTCTTCCTCTACATCATGCAGCTCTCAGATTACATAGTAAAAACCTGCTGACAGATTCCCTTTAAATGTAATAAGACGTAATTATCTCTCGATTATTCATATAGCAAAGATGAAGCCCTTATATCCAAACTACACCAAGCAGCCTAGTAAGTGACACATCGCTGGAATCAGGCTCTCTTCCTCTACATCATGCAGCTCTCAGATTACATGGTAAAAACCTGCTGACAGATTCCCTTTAAATGTAATAAGACTTATTATCTCTCGATTATTCATATTGCAAAGATGAAGCCCTTATATCCAAACTACACCAAGCAGCCTAGTAAGTGACACATCGCTGGAATCAGGCTCTCTTGCTCTACATCATGCAGCTCTCAGATTACATAGTAAAAACCTGCTGACAGATTCCCTTTAAATGTAATAAGACTTATTATCTCTCGATTATTCATATAGCAAAGATGAAGCCCTTATATCCAAACTACACCAATCAGCCTAGTAAGTGACACATCGCTGGAATCAGGCTCTCTTCCGCTACATCATGCAGCTCTCAGATTACATAGTAAAAACCTGCTGACAGATTCCCTTTAAATGTAATAAGACTTATAATCTCTCGATTATTCATATAGAAAAGATGAAGCCCTTATATCCAAACTACACCAAGCAGCATAGTAAGTGACACATCGCTGGAATCAGGCTCTCTTGCTCTACATCATGCAGCTCTCAGATTACATACTAAAAACCTGCTGACAGATTCCCTTTAAATGATTATTGAGAATTAAAGACTAAAAATGAACCCTATGACAAAAAAGTTGAAGAGACAAAGGACAAATGATAGCGAGCAACAAAAAGCAGATAACGCGTCCGCATCGTTTTTTGCCTCCTGAATGTTATTCTATTTTATTACTTCGGATGCCTCCAGAAGAAAAGATTTGTCTGATGTAAATGTATTAATATTGAGCGCACAGATAAAGAAATCCACACAAGCAGAAGGCAGAGCGAAATAAATTGAACCGGCCATTTAAAAAGAGGAACATTTAACATCTTGTCAGTCTCCTCGGAGGCTGCCGGGACCTCTCCAGTCTGCGCGCTGTCATTTGCATAAACACTGGGAGAGAGTTCAGCGTAGCTGCTAGCACTAATGGTACATAAAGTAATTTAGTCACTTCTCCCCGGAATGCTGTCAGGGTGACGAGTTCCCCGCTTTCCCTTGTAGCATATTCAATCATTGAATAATAATGTAGTGCAGCCGGCAGCTCCGAGGGGTCCTGCACTATCCGCGGATGAGACTAAAGTCTTTAGTCACCGGGGAAAGGATGAGATCCGCCCGCTCCGCTCGCTGGAAATGAGCGCTGCGATCTGGAGTATTACTGCATTTGATTAGACTTTTTTTTTTTTTTTTTTAACAAATCCCAAAATACCTGGAACTTCACAGAGGAAAAAAAAAGCAATTTAAAAAAAAAAAAAAAAAATAAAAAAAAATCGCACAGGGTTATAATAAGAATTTATAGGGAGTTTAATTAAAAAAAAATGTCAGTTAAAGGGTTAAAAAAAATAAATTGTACCGCACATCTGCTATGCAGAATTATACCTCTTTGCTATTTCTTAAAATGAATCCGAGAGCAGCATAATAATATAGGAATATAGGGGGTTGAGCTTTATGCAACCCCAGTTCACCGGCCAGGTCATGCGAATATCTAGTGTTGAGCGAGTACCTAGCCATACTCATGATAAGTACTGTCTAATACTCGCGTATTCATTCCAAATAGAGTGTGCAATGCAAGTCAATGGGGAAAAACTTGCAAAGTAAAGGAATCTGAGAGCAGCGTAATATAGGGGGTTGAGCTTTATGCAACCCCAGTTCACCGGCCAGGTCAGTGTTCTCTGGTCATGCGAATATCTAGTGTTGAGCGAGTACCTAACCATACTCATGATAAGTACTGTCTAATACTCGCGTATTCATTCCAAATAGAGTGTGCAATGCAAGTCAATGGGGAAAAACTTGCAAAGTAAAGGAATCTGAGAGCAGCGTAATATAGGGGGTCGAGCTTTCTGCAACCCCAGTTCACCAGCCAGGTCATGCGAATATCTAGTGTTGAGCGAGTACCTAGCCATACTCATGACAAGTACTGTCTAATACTCGCGTATTCATTCCAAATAGAGTGTGCAATACAACTCAATGTGGAAAAACTTGCAAAGGAAACGAATCTGAGAGCAGCATAATATAGGGGGTTGAGCTTTATGCAACCCCAGTTCACCGGCCAGGTCAGTGTTCTCTGGTCATGGACAGATGCTTTGCGAATATCTAGTGAGTACCTAACTATTCATACTCGATATACTCATAACGAGTACTGTCTACTAATCGCGCATTCTTTCCGAATAGCGTGTGCAATGCAAGGCAATGGGGAAAAACATCCAAAGAAAATGAATCTGAGAGCAGCGTAATATAGGAGGTCGAGCTTTATGCAACCCCAGTTCACCGGCCAGGTCAGCGTTCTCTGGTCATGCGAATATCTAGTGTTGAGTCAATATCTAACTATTCATACTCGCAATACTCATAACAAGTACTGTCTAATACGTATTCGTTCCGAATATCGTGTGCAATACAAGTCAATGGGGAAAAACGTGCAAAGGAAACGAATCTGAGAGCAGCATAATATAGGGTTCGAGCTTTATGCAACCCCAGTTCACCGGCCAGGTCAGTGCTCTCTGGTCATGGACAGGTGCTCTGCGAATATCTAGTGAGTACCTAACTATTCATACTCGATATACTCATAACGAGTACTGTCTACTAATCGCGCATTCTTTCCGAATAGCGTGTGCAATGCAAGGCAATGGGGAAAAACATCCAAAGAAAATGAATCTGAGAGCAGCGTAATATAGGAGGTCGAGCTTTATGCAACCCCAGTTTACCGGCCAGGTCAGTGTTCTCTGGTCATGCGAATATCTAGTGTTGAGTCAATATCTAACTATTTGTACTCGCTATACTCATAACGAGTACTGTCTAATACTCACGTATTTGTTCCGAATATCGTATGCAATGCAAGTCAATGGGGAAAAACTTGCAAAGTAAAGGAATCTGAGAGCAGCATAATATAGGGAGTCAAGCTTTATACAACCCCAGTTCACCGGTCAGGTCAGTGTTCTCTGGTTCTTTGGTCATGCGAATATCTAGTGTTGAGTCAATATCTATTTGTTCTCGCTATACTCATAGAGAGTACTATCTACTAATCGCGTATTCGTTCCGAATAGCGTATACAATGCAAGGTAATGGGGAAAAACATGCAAAGTAAATGAATCTGAGAGCAGCATAATATAGGGGGTCGAGCTTTATGCAACCCCAGTTCACCGGCCAGGTCATGCGAATATCTAGTGTTGAGTCAATATCTAACTATTCATACTCGCAATACTCATAACAAGTACTGTCTAATACGTATTCGTTCCGAATATCGTGTGCAATACAAGTCAATGGGGAAAAACGTGCAAAGGAAACAAATCTGAGAGCAGCATAATATAGGGTTCGAGCTTTATGCAACCCCAGTTTACCGGCCAGGTCAGTGCTCTCTGGTCATGGACAGGTGCTCTGTGAATATCTAGTGTTGAGCGAGTGTCTAACTATTTGTACTCGCTATACTCATAATGATTACTGTCTAATACTCATGTATTCGTTCCGAATAGTGTGTGCAATGCAAGTCAATAGGGAAAAACTCGCAAAGTAACGAGTAACCAGAATTCTGCACTATTCATGTGAGTAGCGAATAGTGCGGAATTTGGATTACTCGTTACATTATGAGTATTCTCCATTCACTTGAATTCGGAATGAATATACGAGTATTAGACAGTACTCATTATGAGTATAGCGAGTACGAAGAGTTAGGTACTCGCTCAACTCTATGAATATCCTGAGCTTGGATGAAGTAGGGGCTGATTTCAGAGATGTGTCACTTACTTGTGGTTTTGTTTCAAAGGTATTTTTATTGAGGGATTTTAAACAATAACTGGGAAATGGAAGGGGGGTGTCTGGGAAAATGCAAATAAAAGGAAAAATACCCAAGAACAGTATTAATACCCTAGAAAAAAAAATAAAAAAAAAATAAATATATATATATATATATAAACAATCCACACATCATCAACTACCTAAAAGGAGAAAGGGAAGGTCTAGAATAGTTTTGATAACTGTGTTTCTCCCAAAATAAGACATTATTTTTGGCTCCATAAGATGTGTCAGAGCTTATTTTCAGAGTATGTCTTAAATTTCGTATTGGTGTCAGTGATTTGGTAGCCCTGTTAATGAAAAATGAATATTCACTCCCTACCCTCGCTCACTACTCTGCACCGTCATCGGTAATTGGAACATGTTTTAATGTAAATTAATATTCACCTCCTTCCACTCCCCATAATACCGCCCACCCCTGTGTGACAATGGCAAAGAGGGGTTGATATTTATTTGCTATTAAAACACGTTGGAATCACTGATGCCGGCACAGAGGGCTGGGCGGGAATATGGGCGGGGGAAAGGGGTGAATATTTATTTGTCATAAACACATGTTCCAATCACTCATGCCAGCGCAGAGGGGTAAGAGGGAATATGGGCAGGGGAAGGGGTTGAAAATTCATTTGCCATTACCACAAGTTCCATACACTGATATTGGTGCAGAGGGGTGGGCCGCAATATGGGTGGGGGAAGGGCTTGAATATTCATTTGCCATTAACACACATTCCAAACACTGATATTGGCGCAGAGGGATGGGCTAGAATATGGGTGGGGGAAGGGGGTGAATATTCATTTGCCATTAACACACGTTCCAATCACTGACGCATGGCATAGAGGGGTGGGAGGGATTATGGGTGGGGGAGGGGTGAATATTCATTTGCCATTAACATATGTTCCAATCCCTGACGTTGGCGCAGAGGGGTGGGTGGGATTATGGGCGAGAAGATGGCGAATATTCATTTTCCATTCACAACTGTTGCAATCACTGACACTGGCACAGAGGGGTGGCCGAGATTATGGGCGAAAGAAGGGAATGAATATTTATTTCCCATTAACACACATTCCAATCATTGACGCCCACATATCAGGGTGGGCAGTGGAAAGGGTGAATATTCATTTTCCATCAACTATCCATTGACTATAAACTTCCGGGGCCTACAACAACACAACGGGGCAACGTACACCAAAAGTGACATATCATGAAAAGATTGCCCAAGCCCTATTTCAGGATACCATTATAGTTTGGTTCACAACTAGGGTTTATTTTTGGAGAAGGGCTTATATTATACGCATACTCCAAAAAGGCCCAAAAAAATCCCACTAGGGCTTATTTTCAGGGTAGGTCTTATTTTTAGGGAAACAGGGTATAACCATTTTATCAGCAGGAGATTATCACTAAAGAACTAGTAATGGATACTGATTGTTCATGGAAGAATATATTGATAAAAGAATAAGAATGTATAGTCCATTGAGGATCAGATTTATAAAAGGGATTGTTCACGACTCTCTGTCGTTACCCTCACAAAAAAAAATACTTACCATCCCGATTACCTGATTTCTCTGTCAGTCATACGACCTGTCTATAATTTTCAGATTTTCTGTGATGCCCTGGGCAGGACATATTGACCATCTTTTTTGGCTTCATTAATGTACGGGACCTCATCCTTGGCGCATGCGCAACCTCATCGGTCAATTCTGCACTGGAGCTTAGGTGCACAAAACTATGACTATGATCCCAATATTTTACTACCAATTTATTCTCAACTGTCTAAATAGAATCTGAGCCCATCAGTTAGAGATGTCACGTAATGTATGTATATTGATTACTTGCAGTGAAGCTTTTGGTTTGGATTGAGCAGTCAAGTGGCAAGAAATTCTATGGACTATCCATCAACTAACGGGACATGACAGCGCTAGATGGACTTGAGTCAAGTAAAGACACAGACATGATAAAACAACACACATGATATCTTACCATGCTCGAGATACGAAGGCGTGCCATCCGAGGGGTCCAGCCTGCGCGCCCTTCTGCCATGCTTCGAGTTGTTATGGACGAACATATTATCTGATACAGCCAGCACATGTCCATCCACATTGATGGTAGTGGACACAACAACCTGTAAAGAGACACCAGATGAATGAGTAAGATGTTATATGCTTGAAATGGCAAATATATAGACTAAATTATCAGTGCAACCCTTGCTTTCTTGACCTCTTTCTTAGAATATCAATGATTGGTGGTGATCAGCTTACGACCAAGCTCTATGGCCTTTACACCAGTGACATGGTGTTGACCCTCATGCTAACTTGTGGTATTGGTGGTGATCAACTTACGACCAAGCTGTTTGGCCTTTACACCAGTGAAATGTGTTGACCCTCATGCCAACTTGTGGTGATCAGCTTATGACCAAGCTGTATGGTCTTTACACCAGCGACATGGTGTTGACCCTCATGCCAATTTGTGGCATTGGTGGTGATCAGCTTACGACCAAGCTGTATGGCCTTTACACCAGCGACATGGTGTTGATCCTCGTGCCAACTTGTGGCATTGGTAGGACCTTCTTGCTGCAAAACAGTGCACCATGATAACTTTTGCTTCCAACAGCAGGCACCTCTCCGAAGGCAACGCTAGTGGTCACAACGTCATAAGTCCCCAAAACCTGTTCTCTTGGAATTATCCTTGAGGATGGACTAATACCATTTTTCTAAAATATTACATCAGGGAGGGGCAAAGGGATTAAACAAATGCCCCCAACTTCAATCTTTAAAGTTTAGCTATTGACCCAGTAACATACTTCCAGTAACAGTAACCCAGTAACATACACATTTGATTTAACATGTTAGGCTCTGCTCATATTATATTAAGCCCTACCCCTTGGGAGTACATCAAGTGTATATATATAAGGGGCACTAAAAGAAAAAAGTGTCCATTTGTCCTCATTTTTTTTCCAATATGGAATAAAATTGGATAAACTATGGTAACATATAAAAAAATTATACTGCATCATTTAAGTTTTCATTTTCATGAATAGAGCCGATTAACAGCATATCCTACTGTTTATGGGATTCCCGCAGAAAGCAGAGTACACTGATCAGCTATTTATGGCATGTACCAAAGCCCCTCATGAACGTTAAACTAATGTGGGGTGCACACGCCGATATCGATGGGTTCGGTTGGCGACACTCTGATGAGTATAGGGTCAACAGTCAACTGATTGTAGGGGAAGATCATAATTGGGCAGTCCGATTTTGAACTGCCAGTCACTGTGGCCAAAAATGTCTGTTGGTGGATTTCTCTTAGAGAAGGCGGAGTATGGGAGAGATGGGAAAGAAGGTTGTTGGCCAAAAAGTTGACCTATCACTGTGGCCAAAATAAATGTCTGTTGATGGCTTTCTCTTAGAGAAGATGTAGTATTGGAGAAATGGGTGAGAAGGTTACTGGCCAAACAGTTGGCTAGTCACTGGTGCCAAAACTGTCTGTCGGTGGCTTTCTCTTTGAGAAGACAGAGTATAGAAGAGATGCGGAGAAGGTTGTTGGCCAGACAGTTGGCCAGTCACTGAGGCCAAAAATGTCTGTTGGTAGCTTTGTCTTAGAGAAGGCGGAGTATGGGAAAAATGGGAAAGAAGGTTGTTGGCCAAACAGTTGGCCAGTCACTGTGGTCAAAAAATGTCTGTCGGTGGCTTTCTCTTACAGAAGACGCAGTATGGGAGAGATGGGAATAAAGGTTGTTGGCTAAACAGTTGGCCAGTCACTGTGGCCAAAAATTTCTGTTGGTGGCTTTCTCTTAGAGAAGACGGAGTATGGGAGAGATGGGCGAGAATGTTAGCCAAACAGTTGGCCAGTCACTGTGGCCAAAAATGTCTGTCGGTGGCTTTCTCTTAGGGAAGACGGAGTATGGGAGAGATGGGAGAGAAGGTTGTTGGCCAAACAGTTGGCTGAAATATCTAATGTGTATAGGGTGAATATAGTCACTAAATGTAGCAAAGGTGGATAATTGACACGTCTACTCCATTCAAGGTGAGAATAGCCCCAGTCTTGGTGTCCAGAGCCCTATTTTAAGGATCACTTCAGTCCCAGTGGTCTGGCCAACCTTGGTATGTAAGTTACCACTAATTCTATAGATGCGCATTTTATCTGTATATGTTGCACTCATACTTGTACTTTTGGGATCCTCATGTAACATTATCAGCAGTTTCGACACTTGTTAAGGCCAAAATGCAAAAACAATAGTGCCCTCCACCAACCACCGTGCCCTAGGCAGCCGCCTACTCTACCTACCCCTTATCCCGGCTGTGTTTCTATGCGGTGACAGCTACTTAGAATCCATACAATGTATAAGGATGTTGTGTTACTTGTACCAGCAGAGAAAACCAGATCCGGAAGCCTCTCAGCTGTCACTACTACAAAAGATGTTACTTGTATCCGAAGGAGAAAAAAAACAACAAAAAAACCCCTCCGTGCCGAAACCTGCTCGGAGTTGAAAGAAGACCCTGGTTGAGTGAAAATACATCGCTCCATGTGCTCTATTTCATTCGTCGGCATAAACTGCGACTCGGGCTGATTTATTCTAAATAGTTAACCCAGCGGAGGAGCGCCGACATATCACAAATGTAATAAAAAAAAAATACTCTATAGCTTATGCTGGAAAATAAGCGAGATAAAAATGTGTGTAAATTACAACGGCCAAGATTATTCCTCTAAATACTTAATAAAGATAGGAAATATGGGAAAATATGCTCCGGTGGTGACAATGGCCCGAACTGCGGAAGATGATGATGATGAATGGGACAGGAGCAAGTAAGGGTCTGCCTGCCACTTCTTTTGGAGGTGGCGGGAGATGAGTTTATTCATTTTACGCCGAAATATAATAATTATCTGTTAATTGCAACCCTGTCTGGCACTTTGTGCCAACGTACACAATCCTGCAGTTTTGCTCAGTTCCTCTATAATCCACCTATTATGTTGACTAATTAACTTAGCTTGACACTGCACTCTTTCCTCCATTATCAGCTGCTGTCAGCCGCCGGCTCCCGGCAGCGGAGGAGGAGGCGAGGAAGGGGGGGACTACCGGGCTCGTTTGATTGATCACCGATAGATTGACATGCAGATTCATTTAATTAGAATCACCTCACTTGAGATATGAGAGAGAGACCAATAGACTAGGACTAATGGATCAGTTACCTAATGTTTCAGCTGCCAACCCTGGCCTAAAAAAAAAAAGAAAGAATGAAGAAGACTTTGTCGTAGTCTGGCATTCTTCCCAGGTCCCTTTGTAAATCTATCAATGTAGCTGTTCTCTGCCTTGAGTGCCACGTGAAGAAGTGACACGCTTATGAGGTCATCTTGCTGACCCCACGTCTGCTCGCAGGGCCTGGTTTCTCGCCTAATGCCACTCCAGGATCCGTCTTGACATTTTTTACTTTAACCGCTTAAGATGATGATTTAATTTTGTTTCTTTTTGGAAATAGAAAACTGTAAATTTAGGAACTGATAAAATAGACATTGTAAAGCAAAGGGGACAGACCCTGCAGCTGCGTACGAACCATGACTGGCAACCTTATAAAGCAAAGGGGGTAGACCCTGCTGCTGCGCACAAACCATGACTGGCAACCTTATAAAGCAAAGGGGGCAGACACTGCAGCTACGCACAAACCATGACTGGCAACCTCATAAAGCAAAGGGGGCAGACCCTGCCACTGCGCACGAACCATGACTGGCAACCTTATAAAGCAGAGGGGGCAGACACTGCAGCTGCGCATGAACCATGACTGGCAACCTTATAAAGCAAAGGGGGCAGACACTGCAGCTACGCACAAACCATGACTGGCAACCTCATAAAGCAAAGGGGGCAGACCCTGCCGCTGCGCACGAACCATGACTGACAACCTTATAAAGCAGAGGGGGCAGACACTGCAGCTGCGCATGAACCATGACTGGCAACCTTATAAAGCAAAGGGGGGAAAACCCTGCAGCTGCGCACAAACCATGACTGGCAACCTTATAAAGCAAAGGGGGCAGGCCATGCAACTGCACAAGAACCATGACTGGCAACCTTATAAAGCAAAGGGGGCAGACCCTGCAGCTGCGCACAAACCATGACGGGCAACCTTATAAAGCAAAGAGGGCTGACCCTGCAGCTGCTCACGAACCATGACTGGCAACCTTACTGGGGAGGGTCCAGTGCTTTATTTGTCTTCTCTTCCTATTGAAGCCCATTTACTAGAGATGACCCCCCCCAAAAAAAAACCTCACAGGACCTTGGTGCAGTTCTCTAGCCGCTGGACGGGAGCACTTTCTCATATCTGTGGGCAACTAAGGCTCCGTTATTGTCACAGACATCTTCCGATATTAGGAGATTTGTGACAGAAATGGCCCTGATTCTCACTTAGCCTTATGAGACTCTGGTGATTAAATATATTTTCCTTCCTTTGGTGTATTAGGGGTTAATATCAGTTTTGTTGCCAGCAGTCCTGGTCAGGTGTAGCTACTTAGTTGTCACACCCACCACCTTTACGTAGTGGCAATTCCCAACTACCATGGCTATTGATAGACTCGATTCTGTCCTGGCCGCCTAGGTGGAAGGAGCTGCTGGGGTTCTGACCTGAGCCCATCCGTCTGCTGACTTAAAGTCTGGCTGCAGCAGATTAGTTACTCTTTATCTTAATCTATAGTTGGTAACACTCCTGAATTTGCCAGGACTGTCACAAATACTGGAGACATTCCAGATACATATGGGCATGTTCTGGACCGAAAGAGGCAGTTTTTCTGTGAACTCCACCCAGTAGTGGGTGTTCTAGGGCAATCCTTGTGTGAGCCCTACACGTCCCAATTTTACCAAACAAGGTCAGATAGTTAGCAGATGAGAGAGGAAAGGAGGCTTAATACACTGCGCTTCCGTGAAAGATGAGGCTTGAAACAAAGTGACTTTAAGTGATTTTTTTTTTTAATGAGTTTCGGAGCCGTGACTCCTTCTTCAGGATCGCAATACAAACTCCATGCAGCTATAATACCAGGACCCCCAATAGTAACAGTGCTGATCACTGGACCATCATTATGCCAATTATGCCAAAATCCTTTTTTCAGGAGTACTGGACTGAAGGGACAAAGGGCCAATTTATTTTCCTACAAAGGAAGAGGAAAGTGATGAGGAAGCCATCTGACGGTCCGTATGAGTAGGACCCCAATATTATGGCCATAAGACCCTAACTCCTTGGTATTGGACCAAACTTTGTATAAAACTCAACGGTGATCTAGGTTTGTTTCAGTAAAACCATGAAAGTAGGGAACTTGTGGCCATAATAAATCCTATATAATCTTTAAATAAAGAGAGGTATTAAGGGGGTGGAGTATAATTTGTATTCGTGTCATTGCTATAGAGGGTGGAAAGGTTGTCCCCAAACTATGAGGAGCCCAGAACCATGAGGAACCTAGAGCCATGAGAAACCAACAGCCATGAGAGGCCCAGGGCCATGAGAAGCACAGAGCCATGAGGGGCCCAGAGCTATAAAGAGCCCAGATGGTTTCTTATATTTTTATGAAAAGATCAACAATTGGGATTTTTTTGTATAGGGCCCTTCAAGTGCACAACTAATGACGATATAGTTTCCCAATACAAATATGAATATAAAAATGTAACCTTCTTCTCATGAATTCAGAGTTTGTAAATCATATATTATACTTTTTTCAGGGTATATTACCATGTACATCTTTCATGGCCTCCACATGGGCACTTTTATATGGAGGTGTGTAGCGCTCCTGAAGCCATCATTGTGCCATAAGGTTCTGCATCCCCACCAGGATGCATGTCCTACCCCCTTAGGGACCCAGAACCCCAGTGCCGGTAACACCAAAAACCCAGGTAATCCCAGTGTTCCCCAACAATCCCCCATACAATGGTACCGTGCTAGGGTGGAACCATGGATGGCCACCTAGAGGTGGGGCCACTCCAGTCCACTAGTTGACCAGGTGGGAGGGGCAGACTGTGGAGTGTAGTCAGTCAAAGTCTAGAGTTGACAGTAGAGTTGAAAAGGTGGAGTTGAAGTGACTCCCTGACACGGGTTAATGGTGACCTGCTACCCAGGAGAGGTGGTTGCTGGTGGAGTACTCCCAGAACTATGCACCGACGGGGTACAGGACCCTAGGACAGGAAAGAGCTTCAAGCCGACCTGTTAACACCTGCACAGCAAGGGGACCATGAAGGACCTTGCTGACCCTAAAGAATCCGAAGACTGAGTAGCAAAGGGAGAGCCGGGGACAGGACCAGATACTCCATCCCCACAGGATTCATGCTACCGTCAGGCAGACAGAAGTGGACAAACCACAGACTGGGGACCCACAGTGTTCCATACCACGGGGACCCACTTACTAGAGACAGGTGCAGGGGAAGAAGGTACCAGAGAACCAGACTGGCACTGGGACGAAGGGGACCTGGAGGCGAAACCAGCCGGCCTCGGGCAACCAGTTAACACCCAAAAAGTGAGTAAACCAGTTGCACTGAATACCTGTCTGGACTCCTTCTTCCCACGCCCACCGCACCATACACCCTCTGGGCCAAAACCCTACTTGCAGAGGGTCTACCACACTAGCTGCTAATACTACCAGCCCTAGTAGAGACATTTTGCAGCGGCGGCTCCCTACACTTATTCGCAACACCACAAGTGGCGTCACATATTAACTTTATTCACCAATCCCCTGTAAATATCCCCCATTACAAAAAGGGCCCAGGGCACGCAACCGGGTAACGGCCACCACCGTGACATTCCCAATTAGAGACATTGCCCGGAACTGAGTACCCCATATCTCTAGGTGCTACATGTGCACCATTACATCATCTATGTCTTTTATTTCTGAATTGCTAATAAAATGTAAAACGATAAAAACAATCCTGGCGCTGTACAGGTATTTCCTACACTGCACCAAATATAAGCCGATGACATTATTCTGCATCTGCCACGCTGATCACAAGGGGATCTTACCACAATCCCAGCATGCTTTGAGAGAAAGTAGGTTCATGACCTCGCTCACAGATCTGTCAATCAAAATCCTTCCCCTCCTCGCTCTCCCAGATTCTTTGCATGATACGGAGATTCTATCAGACACAGGCGTCATTCAAATCCGGCGGATACAATGTCAAAATGCTCCGCGGTATCTGATTCCAGGAGCGCTGCCTAGGCAGAATGATCGAAAACTCTTGTTCCATCTGTTGTAATGGAAAAGTTGCTTTTGTAAAAGGATGTACTCTTTTATCTCTATCTATGTATCTATCCATCCATCCTCATGGTTGAGTCCAGAGTTGTATATAATGAATAAATGTAAATAGTGCACATCTGCAGACATGCAATGAGAAAGACAGAATTATACCTATTAGAGCAGGGGTGGGAAATACATTTTCCCAAGGGGGCACATAACTGGTGTGGAGGGCTGAACAAAAAGACTGAAATTAAAGGGAATCGAACTGCATGTTTTTGCTATGTAAGTTGAGGAAAGCATGATGTGGGGGTTAATAAGCAAAAAGCAACTGTGCTTCTCTTATCTGTGTGTGCAATTGTTTACTTAAAGAGGACAAACCACCAGGATTTTCCTATATAAACTAAAGCCAGTGCTATACTGGCGCTATCATGCTGCTTCTATACATACCTTTAGTTGTGAGATCGGATGTATACTTTCTGAATTATAGGCAAGTAAAGTTTGTGAAATGCACTGTTATTAGATTGATAGGTGCAACAGAATATCTAATAGGTGGGTCGGTTTTGCTAGTTATTCCCGCCCCTGTCTGCTGCCTGTCCTTCCTCCCTCTGTCCTACCTCCCTCTTTAATAACAGAGACAGGGGGAGGAAGGACAGGCACGCAGACAGGGGCGGAAATAAATAGCAAAACCGGACTCACCTATTTGATATTCTGTAGCTGCTATTGTCGCGGGCGGAGGAGGGGACGCCGCGCTCTCCCACTGCTCGGGTCCGGCTGCCGCGGCTGCTGCGGCCTGCTGCTGCTCGGTGGCTCGAGCGATGGGCCGGATCCCGGGGACTCTAGCGACGCTCCTCGCCCGTGAGTGAAAGGGGATTTGGGTGTGGGGATTGGTTATTGTCCGTGACGCCACCCACGGTTGTGGTGATTTGTTGACACCACCGCTGCTCTGTATGGGGATACCGGGAAGGATGGTATGGAGCAGCCAGTTGTTGTGTTGCCCCTCCGTGGGTAGGGGTTGGTGATCCCGGGGCCCAGTGAAGAGGTGGGTGATGCAGGGCTTGGTGGGGTGCAGGGACGCGGGGGCAGCGCTGTGCCTTGCGGCACTGTGGTACTCACTCAGCCTGAGACGTTGACACAGTTTTCGGTAAAACACACGGCTGGAAAGACGATTCCCACGGACGGCTGCACTTGCTTTCCCCAGTAGGTGACAGTGATGTCCCTTTTCCTGCACCTAATGTTTCTGTGTTGGTAGCGATGGGTTCCCACCGGTAACCCGCTCCCCGGCTTGGATAGGGGCCGGAGGAGCCCTACTTTGCCCGCAGGCGCTGGCCCTGAGAAACTGGTGCCCTGGCGGTGGCGGTGTCTCTCCGTTACGGTCGGACTGTTGCCTTCAATCGGGACTTGGTTGTTTGGAGACAGACGTCCCCTTCACTGACAGATTTGGCAAATTATGGTGACTCCTAGCCTTGCCGGGGTCCGAGAGGCCCCTGCCCTGGTGCTGACTGTTCTTCGTATACTGCTCCAGACCGCCGGGCCACTACCCGTCCACGGTCTTTCCAGCAACCTCCGAGCAGTCACCCCTGCGGACTATCACCGCCGTCTGCTGACCTTGCTGTCACTGTCCGGGCACACAGCCGGACCAACTTCAGGCTTTACAACTGTCACTTTTCTCTCACTACAACTCCACTGTTTACTCCTCCACTCTAGCACTCAGCTAGACTCTGTTCTTCTTCCTGTCCAAACTCTAACTTTGCTCCACACTCAAGCTCTCCCTGAGCTAACTGCCTGGTTCCTCCTGCCTCCAGGGCTGTGAACTCCTCGGTGGGCGGAGCCAACCGCCTGGCCCACCCCCTGGTGTGAACATCAGCCCCTGGAGGAAGGCAACAAGGATTTTGGTAGCCTTGATGTTCCTAACTGGGGTGTAGGGTGTGGTGGTGTGATGTCCTGTGACCCCTGGCTTGCCCAGGGCGTCACATTCCCCCTTAGCAAAATGCAGACCGTCCGCGGGCTGCCCGTCCAACACCTGTTTTATTTTCTGCAAATATATAAAAGGTAAACGGTAACATATAAATCATAACATCATCCCACAACGGGAGGCACATTTCTTAAACGTTGCAAAACGGTTTACGGTTACGGTCTCCGCTCTCTCCCACCCAAGCAACCTGGCCCTGATGCTGCCCCTAAAGCCAAGGCAGCACCCCTTGACCCCAGTCCTGCACCAAGTCACCCGAGCGGGATCTGTCCTTCCCCTCCAGAGGGTAGCCACCGGTTCCTGTGGTGGCTGGGCCCCAGCCTGCTCTGCTGAGGGCCCTCCCTCCAACCTGCCTCTCCGGAGGCGGCAATGCGGAAACGATAACGGTAAAACAACTTATTTACAAGCCACTAACGTTTGTGGTTGCCCTGCAAGTTCACGGGCTTGTCCATGGAAAGTCCTCCATGCCAACTTTTTTTAAACGGTCCCCACAGGGACAACGGTGCCGGCAACGGCCGGTTTTCTCAATCACAGTTAGACAATCAGGTTACTTCTCGGTTTTATCTTCTTTTATCATTTGCAACTTTTTCAAACAAACACACTGACTGGTGGTCCCAACGGGGACTGGACAACGGTGCTCCGCTGCCCTTACTCCGGATATTCAGCTTCATCCGAGGGAGGGGGTGCAGAACTCACTCGGCTCTCCTGGCTGCCCCTCAGTTTGGCATCTAGGGCGAACCATCCCCTCTCTCCACAGTGCCGGGTATACTGCACAATGTCACCCGGCATCAGATTACGGCCGGGGTGCTCCTCGGGCAAGTGGGCATTCACATCCCGCCGGGCTATAAACACTTCGGCCTCCAGGCCCGGTTCGTATATAAACCCATAGCCCCGGCGTACATCAAACCGCCTCACCTGCCCTTCGTACAGCGGGCCCCGGACCCGGAATGTTGCTTGACGGAGGCTTTCTTTTTCTCTAATTGCTCGGGCCACCAGCTCCGCCTTCTTCCTCTCTCTCTCACCGATCTCCAGGCCCAGCGGTACCGGCTCCCTGTCCCAATATATCGCTGCTGCGAGCTCCGGCGCACGGGTCGGGCCCCGCGAGACATTCTGGACGTTGCCCACTGTCAGGGATCTGGGCGGCAAGTCCCGCGGTGTCTTGGCCTTGGGCGCCACCTTGCAGCGACAACCCGGCGCTACCTCAGCCGAGGTGTGGGGGATGGGCACAGGGGCTTTCCGCAGCTGGGCCTCCGGCTCGGAACGGTCCATCAGCTCCGGCTCGGGGACTTCCTCTGGAGACACCTCTGGTGCGGTTTTCGGAGCCTTCCAAGGCAGCACCTCCGGTCGACTACGGGCTCCGGCTGCAGGTCGGCCCGCCTGGGCGGGCATGCTGGGTAGGGCTACCGGTTGCGGTGGTAGCAGGCCTAGTGGCGGGGTCACGGCCTCCGAGACGGGTGGCGAGGGAGGCAGCGGGGGGGGAGGGCTTGGACCGGGTCCCGCAGCCGCGATGACCGACCCTTCAAGGGCATCGGGGCGTGGGTCACTCACCCTCCCTTTCTCCGCTTCCTCCTCGCGTCTCCGCACGGTTGCTATAACGTCCGCCATGTCGGTCTCCCACTCCTCCATGAGGAGCTGCATCTTAACCTGCAGCCGTTGGTAGAGCTGAGCGGTCCGGATCTCCACCCACGCCGCGGTTCCAGGCGCGGGGGCTACGGTGTTGCGGGACGGCATCCAAATGCTGCTGGCGGCTTTTCCCAGGAACAAGATGTCTGCAGAGTCCTGGCGTCCCTGCTTTTATAGCTGTTCTCACATGCAACCAGCCACCATCGCGTCCCCCTTAGCTTCTTTTTGGCCCCTCCTCTATCGGGGCGGGGTTTTGGCCTTCGTGCCTCTGCTACTCGAGAAGACGCTCGAGCGGGAACTTTTCGCGCCAAAGATGGCGACTTCTGAAATTTTTCAGCCGGATACCTCCGGTGGTTACAAGGCGCACCTCTACCCAACGGCAGAGCGGTAAGATCCTGTTCGTGATGCCAAGTTGTCGCGGGCGGAGGAGGGGACGCCGCGCTCTCCCACTGCTCGGGTCCGGCTGCCGCGGCTGCTGCGGCCTGCTGCTGCTCAGTGGCTCGAGCGATGGGCCGGATCCCGGGGACTCTAGCGACGCTCCTCGCCCGTGAGTGAAAGGGGATTTGGGTGTGGGGATTGGTTATTGTCCGTGACGCCACCCACGGTTGTGGTGATTTGTTGACACCACCGCTGCTCTGTATGGGGATCCCAGGAAGGATGGTATGGAGCAGCCAGTTGTTGTGTTGCCCCTCCGTGGGTAGGGTTGGTGATCCCGGGGCCCAGTGAAGAGGTGGGTGATGCAGGGCTTGGTGGGGTGCAGGGATGCGGGGGCAGCGCTGTGCCTTGCGGCACTGTGGTACTCACTCAGCCTGAGACGTTGACACAGTTTTCGGTAAAACACACGGCTGGAAAGACGGTTCCCACGGACGGCTGCACTTGCTTTCCCCAGTAGGTGACGGTGATGTCCCTTTTCCTGCACCTAATGTTTCTGTGTTGGTAGCGATGGGTTCCCACCGGTAACCCGCTCCCCGGCTTGGATATGGGCCGGAGGAGCCCTACTTTGCCCGCAGGCGCTGGCCCTGAGAAACTGGTGCCCTGGCGGTGGCGGTGTCTCTCCGTTACGGTCGGACTGTTGCCTTCAATCGGGACTTGGTTGTTTGGAGACAGACGTCCCCTTCACTGACGGATTTGGCAAATTATGGCGACTCCTAGCCTTGCCGGGGTCCGAGAGGCCCCTGCCCTGGTGCTGACTGTTCTTCGTATACTGCTCCAGACCGCCGGGCCACTACCTGTCCGCGGTCCTTCCAGCAACCTCCGAGCAGTCACCCCTGCGGACTATCACCGCCGTCTGCTAACCTTGCTGTCACTGTCCGGGCACACAGCCGGACCAACTTCAGGCTTTACAACTGTCACTTTTCTCTCACTACAACTCCACTGTTTACTCCTCCACTCTAGCACTCAGCTAGACTCTGTTCTTCTTCCTGTCCAAACTCTAACTTTGCTCCACACTCAAGCTCTCCCTGAGCTAACTGCCTGGTTCCTCCTGCCTCCAGGGCTGTGAACTCCTCGGTGGGCGGAGCCAACCGCCTGGCCCACCCCCTGGTGTGAACATCAGCCCCTGAAGGAAGGCAACAAGGATTTTGGTAGCCTTGATGTTCCTAACTGGGGTGTAGGGTGTGGTGGTGTGATGACCTGTGACCCCTGGCTTGCCCAGGGCGTTACACTATCAATCTAATAACAGTGCATTTCACAAACTTTACTTGTCTATATTTCAGAAACTATACATCCGATCTCACAACTAAAGGTATGTATAGAATCAGCATGATAGCGCAGGTATAGCACTGGCTTTAGTTTATATAAGAAAATCCTGGTAGTTGGTCCTCTTTAAACTAATGGCTTTATTACCCTGTGATTAACATTGCAGGACTAGAAATTCACATGCATAGAAATATAGCACACCCCCACCTGTGATTGACATGTCACTATCAATGCACAATCTCTATTAAGAGCCTGGTGTTGGATCAGCTACATGCTTAAAACTCAATTCTCTGATTATGTCAGAACAGCTGCACCCAGTAACCTACTGTATGTCATACACCATTAGACTAAGGGGTACTTTGCACGTTGCAACATTGCTACTGCGATCTCGTCGGGGTCAAATCGAACATTTGACCCCGCATATCCGGCGCCGGTAATGATGTCGCAATGTGTAAAGCCTAGAAGCACCGATAAACGATCGCAAAAGCGTCATAAATCGGTGATCTGTGCAGTGTCGGTCATTTCCATAATTTTACAGCAGCGACAGGTACGATGTTGTTCCTCGTTCCTGCGGCAGCACACATCGCTGTGTATGAAGCCGCAGGAGCGAGGAACATGTCCTTACCTGCGTCCTGCCTGCAATGAGGAAGGAAGAAGGTGGGCGAGATGTTTACGTCCGGCTCATCTCCGCCCCTCCGCTGCTATTGGCCGCCTGCCGTGTGACGTCGCTGTGACACCGCATGACCCGCCCCCTTAGGAAGGAGGCGGGTCGACGGCCAGAACGACGTCGCAGGGTAGGTAAGTGCATGGGAAGCTGCCGTAGCGATAATGTTCGCTACGGCAGCTATCACAAGATATCGCACGTACAACCGGGGCGGAGACTATCGCGCTCGGCATCGCTAGAATCTCCTTGCCTACATTATGTTGCTGTCAGATGAGATAGAAAACAAAACCTGCTGACAGATTCCTTTTAGTTCTGCTCAATATTAATATTACCATATTAATTATTATTATATATTAATATTAATTGTATCTCTTAATATTGACCAGAATAATGTATGCAACATCCCCCTATATATAGTATGAGCCCAAACATAGCTCCTTGCATAAATGATGAGCCCTCTTACAGCACACAGCTCCCTATATACAGTATGAGCCCTCACTCAGACCCCCTATATACACTGAGCCCTCACACAGCCCCCTATATACAGTATGAGCCCCCACACAGCCCTCTATACAGTATAAGCCCTCACACAGCCCCCTATATACAGTATGAGCCCCCACACAGCCCTCTATACAGTATAAGCCCTCACATAGCCCCCCTATTTACAGTATCTTCCTGTTTCTCCCTCTTAAATATCCATCATATCTGTGAACTATCTCTATATCTTTTATAACTTTCTATCTAAATAATAAATATAATACATCGCTAGCGATCGCACCCGCCCCCATCGTTTGTGCATCACGGGCAAATCGCTGACCGTGGCGAACAATACCGCTTGGACGCGTCACACGTACTTACCTTCCTAACGACGTCGCTGTGGCCGGCGAACAATCTCTTTTCTAAGGCGGGGGTTCATGCGGCGTCACAGCGACGTCACACAGCGGCCCGCCAATAGAAGCGGAGGGGCGGAGAGCAGCCGCATGAAAGTCACGCCCACCTTATTGACAGAGGACGCAGGTACGTTGTTGTTCGTCGTTCCCGGGGTGTCACACGTAGCGATGTGTGCTGCCTCAGGAACGATGAACAACCTGCGTCCAGAATGAGCAACGATATTTGGGAAATGAACGACGTGTCAACGATCAACGATTTTTGTAAGTATTCGGATCGTTAGTGGTCGCCCGTAAGTGTCACACGCAACGACGTCGCTAACGAGGCCGGATTTGCGTCATGAATTCCGTGACCCCAACGATATCTTGTTAGCGATGTGGTTGCGTGTAACGGGGCCTTTATTCTTACAGATCTGTGATAACCACGTGACTGCGAGCTACAAACAAGTTGCACGAATATTCTTGCAGTTCTGCGACACATGTAAACCCTGCATTATATTTGTAGGCTGCAACAAGTGCATGATTAGTAGGGATGATCGCATACCACAAATATCTGACTTCACAAATATTCGCCGAATAGGTCGCCGCTATTCGCGAATATTCGATGCGCAATGTAAGTCTATGGGAAACCCGAATAACAATTATTCGGGCTTCCCATAGATTTACATTGCGCATCGAATATTTGCATAGCGGCGACCTATTCGTCGGATATTCGCAAAGTCGGATATTTGTGGTCTTCGATCATCCCTAATGATGAGATTTGCATATTTATACATGCTGCGACATCGCTAACGATATATCGTCGAGGTCACGGTGTTTGTGACGCACATCTGGCGTCGTTAGCGACATCGCAGCGTGTGAGAGCTAGGAGCGACGATCAACGATCGCAAAAACGGCAAAAATCATTGATCGTTGACACGACGCTCCTAATCATAATGTTGTTGGTGTCTCATTCCGCAGGTTGTTCGTCGTTCCTGCGGCAGCACACATCGCTATGTGTGACACCGCAGGAACGACGAACATCATCCTACCTGCGTCCACCGGAAAGGAGGAAGGAAGGAGGTGGGCAGCATGTTCCAGCCGCTCATCTCTGCCCCTCCTCTTCTATTGGGTGGCCGTTTGGTGACGTCGCTGTGATGCCGAACGCACCTCCCCCTTGAAGGAGGGATTGTTCGGCGGCCACAGCGACATCGCTGAACAGCTATGTGCGTGTGACACTGCCGTAGCGATATTGTTCGCTACGGCAGCGATCACCACATGTCGCACGAACGACGGGTGTGGGTGCTATCGCTAGCAATTGCTAGCGATGTCGCAGCATGTAAAGCACCCTTAAGAGAAGACAGTTGAGTGAGACTTCAAAGCAGTGACAAAAAAACAAGACATTCAGAAACGTGCTGCAGTTGCAATCATTCCTATGCGACATTGCAATACAACACCAATCTCAATGTAGCCATAGCGAAAATCAGGATCTGCCACCATTCTTGTTTTTAGGAGACTATTTTGCAAAACAGATCATTTTGTAATATTGTCCTATCAAAGTTCGTTTAGAATATCCTACATAGTTTGGTATCGTCAGCAAAGACTGAGGCGGGCTTTGCACGTTGCGACTTCGCAAGCCGATGCTGCGATGTCGCACGCGATAGTCCCAGCCCCTGTCGCAGGTACGATATCTTGTGATAGCTGGCGTAGCGATAATTATCGCTACGCCAGCTTCACATGCACTCACTTGCCCTGCGACCATCGCTCTGGCCGGCGACCCGCCTCCTTCCTAAGGGGGCGGGTCGTGCGGCGTCACAGCGATGTCACACGGCAGGTGGCCAATGGCGGCGGAGGGGCGGAGATGAGCGGGATGTAAACATCTTGCCCACCTCCTTCCTTCCGTATAGCCGCTGGCGGCAGGTAAGGAGATGTTCCTCGCTCCTGCGGCTTCATACACAGCGATGTGTGCTGCCGCAGGAACGAGGAACTACGTCGTACCTGTTGCGGCACCGGCATTATGGAAATGTCGGAGCCCGCACCGATGATACCTTTTGCGCTCGTTCAGCGTATCATCTAGGATTTACACACTACGACATCGCAAGTGACGCCGGATGTGCGTCACTTTCGATTTGACCCCACCGACATCGCACCTGCGATGTCGTAGTGTGCAAAGCTGCCCTGACACTTTACTATCAATCCCCTCCACAAGGTCATTAATAAAGTGATTAAAATGAATTGGTCCTAGCACAGATCCCTGCGGCACCCCACTGCTGACTACGGCCCGTTCATTTAACCCTCCATTCTTAAAATAAGTAATATAAGACGAAACATGTGCGCAGCCTGAAGAAGAAGCAGTCATTCCCGTGGAACTCAATCTTCCAGGAATCCATTCTTTTGACCTGGAGCCTTTACAATAGTTGACTTGACTACTTTAGGACCCAAACCTAAATTGCACTGTGTGAAAATGGCCTAACAAAATGAGAGCGCTCTTTCTCCGCAGTGTTTTTGGCAGTGAAAACAGTAAGTTTCCTGTGTGGGCTGCGATGTGGCAAAAGAAAAACTACTTTTACATCAGCAAATTTCCACACAAAAAAAAGACATAATTCCTGGTTTGTTCTCACGCTCTCTCTTCAAATAGTATTTGGAAATGAAAAAATAATTTGAAGCTGGAGCGCAGAACGGCCCGGCGGACAGATGGTTATATTTACCGCGAGGACGCATGGTGCTGTGTCAGTGTTTACAATTATTTGCTGTAGTGCCAGCCTGTTGTTTTCAGATAAAGCGGGACGGCTGTTTAGGAATCCCCCGCAGAATGTTCGCAAGGTTCTGATAGTTATGTAACACTGAAGTCTGTTACAGATTTGCGGCCAAAATTTGCTGTGGGAATTTGACGCCGTCAAGAGCTTTAAGAGCTTGTCGGCATCATTACCGGATTAGGGGGCACAGTACTTGCTCCGGGTGCAGGCATCCCACACTGTGCCATGGAGCGATAGAGGGTGCAAGGTTAAGGGTGGCTTTACACGCTACGATATTTGTCCCGATATCGCTAGCATGCGACCCGCCCCCATCGTTTGGGCACGACGGGCATATTGCTGCCCGTCGCGCACAAAATCGCGCACCCCCGTCACACGTACTTACCTGCCCTGCAAAGTCGCTGTGACCGGCGTACCGCCTCCTTTCTAAGAGGGCGGTCCGTTCGGCGTCACAGCGACGTCACTAAGCGGCCGCCCAATCAAAGCAGAGGGGCGGAGATGAGCGGGACCAACATCCCGCCCATCTCCTTCCTTCCATATTGTGGCCGGCGGCAGGTAAGATGAGGTTCCTCGTTCCTGCGGTGTCACACGTAGCGATGTGTGCTGCCGCAGGGACGAGGATCAACTTCACGACAGCAGCGATAATTGGGAGAGGACCCCCATGTCAACGAGGAGCGATTTTGGCCGTTTTTGCAACGATCCAAAATCGCTTCTAGGAGTCACACACAACGAGATCGCTACAGCGGCCGGATGTGCGTCACAAAATCCGTGACCCCAACGAGATCGCTGTAGCGAAATCATAGCATGTAAAGCCAGCTTAACAGTCCCATCCAGAAGAGTCTCCGGATCCAAGTGGGGACCCAGTTACCAATTTTGCATTGGGACTCACGAGCTTCAGGTTCATCCTCTAGTTTAAAGGGCATCCAAACCATAAAGGTTACTCATGCAGCTATTTTAGGTCCCAGCTGAAAATACAACCTGATTCAATTCAGCCATGTATGTGTGGCGCCCCTGAGGCTTCCGTTGCCACAGGAACATTGCACCCCATCCAGCGGTGTGATGTCCCATCCTGGGTAAGGAAAGGAGTGAACGCCGGTACTCAGGCAAATCTACACTACACCCATTGTTAAGTACACACTGGGACCAGTGACAGTGGCAGCAACCCTCCCATGCTGCATGCTGGGAGGGGCCGTAAGACCCATCCCTGCTCCTATAGGGTAGATCATAGCAATTGGGGAGGTGGGAGGAGCCACCTGAGGGTAGAGGGAGAAGGTAAGGTCTAGTGGAGAGAGTTGGAGGAGAGAGAGTCTGCGGGAGGCAGAGAAGGGAGCTGATGATAGAGCTCTAGTCAGACAGGAGCAAGGAAAGAAAGAGACACTTCCTGGTGAAGACCATGGGACTCAGAGGGTCCAGGTGACACCAAGCAGAGAAAAGAAGGGAATCCAGGGCCGCTGCAAGGCTTACGAGCGCAGGGCCTGTTCCACAAAGTCATCCGGTGGAGGGATCAAGCTGCAAACAGGGGACAGTCCCTAGAAACCGAAGGAGTGAAAAATCATCTCCAACAGTAAAAACCGAGGCCCAGGGAAAGTTGCAAACTCCCCGGGCCACAGCCCACAGCAGAACCTTCAGAAAGGGGGTAAATAACCGAGAGGCGAGCCCCCGGCCCGGAGGCTGTAGTGGAGGCCGAGCCAGGCTCATCCAACAAGGGCAAGGCTTAAGGAGACAGCTGAAGACAGAGATACTTTAGAAGGGGTGCACCGGCTTTCATTCCAGGATCTACCCAGGATTGGCGGAGGTCCCTGACGGTGGGTTCCAGCCACCCAAAGGCACCAGTGTGCTAAAGCCCAGGAAATGTGAGTAAAGACCTTGGAATTGCACCCTCTGGTGTTGTCTCAGTTATTATCGCCTGCATAGACTTCCATCACACCATAGACTCTTACAAACATCAACTGTGCCCCGGGGTACCGCTCCACCTGTGGGGAGCAGGACCATCCAAGCTGCCATTCCATCAGCCCCGGAGGCCTCATACAGCAGCGGCGGCTTAATAGCCGCAAACCACAGGTGGCGTCACGACAAATATAAACTTTATTCACCCCCAACACTGAAGCCATATTAATTGACACCCACCAGGGCCACGGAGTTGGGCCCCGCCACCACTGACGACCCCCGAACTAGTCCGGCCCGGCACCGGGTGTCCCATAGCCCTGGGGTGGGCGAGTCATATGTTTTACTCTCAAATGCGCTCGGGTGACTAGTCCTAGACCTCAACCCCATCCTTCACCTTTGGGATGACTTAGAATGGAGGTTGTGAACCCAGCCTCTCCTCCAACGTCAGTGTCTGCCCTCACAAAAGCTCTTCTGAATGAAGATGAAATTTTCCCACAGACACCTCCAAAGTCTGGTAGGAAGTCCATGCCACTTGGATGACTAGTCCTAAACTTCAACTCCAACTAACACCATTAGAATGAACTAGAATGGAGATTGGTTGTGAACCTGGCATCTGATCCAACATCGGTATCTAACCTCATAAATGCTCTTCTGGATGAAGAGGAAAAAATTCCCACAGACACCTCCAAAGTCTAGTAGGAAGTCCATGCCACTTGCATGACTAGTCCTAAACTTCAGCCCCAACTAACACCATTAGGATGAACTAGAATGGAGATTGTGAGCCCGGCCTCTGATCCAACATCAGTATCTGACCTCATAAATGCTCTTCTGGATGAGCTGGATAAAATACCCACAGACACCTCAAAAATCCTGTAGAAAGTCAATGCTGCTCATTTGACTAGTCCTAGAATTCAACCCCATACATCACCTTTTAGGATGAACTAAAATGAAGATTGGGAGCCCAACCCTCTTCCCAACATAAAAGTGTCTGACCTAACAAATGGATGAAGGGGAAAAAATAACCACAGATATCTACAAAATCTTGTAGAAAGTCCATGGTACTTGGTAACTAGTCCTAAACCTCAACCCCATCTAACACCTTTGGGATGAATTAAAATGGACATTGGGAGCTCAGCCTCTCCCCAACAGAAGATTCTAGCCACACAAATGCTCTTCTGGATGAAGGGCAAAAAATTCCCACAGACACCTCCAAAATCTTGTAGAAAGTCCATGCCACTCGGATGACTAGTTCTACACCTCAACCCTATCCATCACCCTTGGGATGAACTAAAATAGAGATTGGGAGCAAGGCTGCTCCTCCAACATCAATATTTGACCTCATAAATGCTCTTCTGGATAAAGGGGCAAAGGTTCACACAGACACCTCCAAAGTCTTGTAGAAAGTGTATGACACTTGGGTGACTAGTTCTAAACCTCAACCCCATCTTTCTAAACCTCAACCCCATCTAACACCTTTGGGATGAACTAAAATGGGACTTGTGAGCCTGACCTCTCCCCAACAGAAGATCCTGACTACACAAATGCTTATCTGGATGAAGGGGCAAAAATTCCCAGAGACCTCCAAAGTCTTGGAGAAAGTCCATGCCACTTGGGTGACTAGTTCTACACCTCAACCCCATCAATCACCCTTGGGATGAACTAAAATAGAGATTGGGAGCCCGGCTGCTCCTCCAATATCAATATTTGACCTCATAAATGCTCTTCTGGATGAAGGGGCAAAAGTTCCCACACATACCTTTAAAGTCTTGTAGAAAGTCCATGTCATGTGGGTGACTAGTTCTAAACCTCAAACCCATCTAACACCTTTGGGATTACCTACAATGGAGATTGTGAGCCCTACCCTACTCCAACGTCAGTGTCTGACCACACAAATGCTCTTCTAGATAAATGGACTAAACCCCCACAGATATATCTTGAAAAAATGAAGAGTGGAAGCTGTTATATCTAAAATCCTCTGAAGGTTTATTATGTTGATGCCCCGATACTTTCTTCATCCCATAGCTGGAAGGGTATAGTCTCAGTATTGGCTGCGGAGTATTCGCACTCATGCCAGCCATGTTGCCATTGTATAGACAATGATAAATCACCGGCGTGCCGCAGCGTGACATGTAGCGATATGATCTCACTTTGTGTTAGCTAACACCTTGTAATAAACAGGTCATTAGCCTTATGATCAGATAGACATCAGGCTCCTTCCTCGCCATGGAAATGATGAAGACAGCGACAAGACTTGTGCCGCTCTCTGCATTGGCTGCAGCCTTCTAAATCATTTATTATGGAATTATCTGGGACTGCTGACTTAATGGCGCTTGCCTATGAAGCTGAGAGTACTTCCTGAGCATGGGAGAACGTGATTAATTCCGGGAAAAAAAAAAATGCAAAGGTCACCCTAATTGACATGACCTACGTAATTAAGCAATCTCTGTTTACACGTTGCGAGACGGCACTGCTATGAAGATGGCACTCCTGACAGAATGTCGTTACAGGTCCAGAGATCAGGAGCCTCCTGCATGTTGCTGCCACTCACCTACACAGATCTCTGCCCGCGGAGAACACTCTCGGCCCGGCATCCTCTGAGACATGGCTCATGACTGGAGAATGCCAGCAGGGTGACACGGATCTAATAACAATAGCCATTTACTTGTAATTATACAGGTACGCCAGCGCCGTGATAGTAATCTAGATTAAAAGCCAGAGCATGCTTCTAATATAGAATAACATTAATCATGGCTTGAAACAGACAGACCACCTTTTCATACTGACAACCTTAGACTAATAAGACTGGCGCTACCCCGAGACCTCATTCCCCCGCCTCCGTTCTGCCGCGAGAGTGCAATCGGGTAATGAACAATTAACAGTGCATCAGGCTTCAAGCCCTGGAGGTAATATAAATACAACATCTCATTTCGATGGTCCAGGAACCTATAAAGTAGTAAAATTCCTTTACGCTGGCAATAAACAATAAGGCATCTTCTGAAAATAGGCAAAATTTCTTCAAAAATTCTTGGAAAGTAGGTTTCGCAATGGTCTGATCATGACCATTGATGACGCTAAGAATGGAGGTCAAGACTGAAAGGAACATAACAGTTTCTACTTTTGACCCAAGTGGACAAACCCACTGAGCCAGGATTTCATAACTGCCCCCCAGAAGCCATGCTATAACAAGAAATAGATGAGATCTAGCTATTGTAACGGGGTATGTTATGATGGGACAGATGACCCTAGGCTGGCCCTCAGACTAGAGTCCCTGTGCTGTCCCTTTTCTCGGAAATAAATTTGATGGTAAACAGGTCTGAGCCCTCAGCGTGACCCTAACTCCTGTATGAGCCATGATCTTACTCCCGCTCTCCCACACCCTTGGGGCGGACTGGAAAACATAAAGACAAAACCCTACAAAATGACACGGACAACACACAGCACTCAAAACACAAAACAGAGACAGTACATATAATGGGAAACAACGGAAAAGGGGGGGAAATAACGCACAACAGGGGAACGCTCACACCACTCAAAAGCGCAACACAGATCACCATAAACGGGAAAATCACCAAGTTCGGGAAAATCACCAAGTTCGGGAACTAAAGCTAAAGCGATCATCAGCATCAGCATATACAGGCAGGAAGCCGAATGTGTTATTAAAAAAACGCATGTAATCCGCACCAAAGAATGTCAATAGTAGGACGATTGAAAAAAAAAAAAAACAGCTTAATTTAAGGCATGACACACCAAACAGAGACAAAAAAAATGCAGGGTCAAAAATGCACACAAGAACACAATAAAAAAAAAATTCAAATAAACTGAGGTGCAGAAAAAAACTCAACAGACATGGGAACAATGCCTTAAACTGATAGAACGCCTGTGAGACTATGCTCTTGGCATGGTCTAACAGGCCACAGGAGCCAGATAACTTGGAGATTGTCATGGCACTTCGCGGGGGTCCCGACTGGGTGGGAGAGGGAGTTTCCTCCTTCTCCCAGCCTCCTAAATGCTGTGATCGCTAATGATCATGAAATGTTTGAGGATAACCAGCCAGCGGCTGTGAAAGGCGGAGCCAATTAATAATAACTTAAGCCAATTTGCTGGAGGCGATCGCATGGGCACAGCCCCTGTGCTCACACGATGACCAGATACGTCCTTTTGTGGCAACACACTGTACAGGTACATCCAATGTTGGTAACGGGTTAAACAGGGAATTATTTAAAAGCTGTACAACAAGGGGTACATAGAATGCGGATAACCTTTAATTACCAGTAATGGTGCATATCCTTATTGCATTCTTATAGAAATACCACATGCGTTGATGACGTCCCTAGGCCCCTATGAGTTCCTCGTTAAGAACAGATTCCTCTTTGTAGAGGACGTCTTTCAGTGTACTCTGTAGTAATGACACGTGGTAATGGAGTCAGTAGGACCCCTCACTTATTTTCCACTCTCTAAACCTTTTACATTTAAACACTGAATAGGTTGTGAAATGAGGCCAAATTACGAGCCGTTCGCATGTACGAGGAAGGTGGAATGGATTTTAAATGGACTTCAGATGATGTCATGCCCATTTAGACTCCCAGCACCTGCTTTGATCTCCGGTAAATTAAAATATTACATTTTTGTTGTAGTTTGCAATTTAATTAACTGCACTAATTGAATTTTCCTAAGTGGCTGAATATGTAGGGGAAAGTCATCAATGTGTTATGGCGAGGTCCATTAGGAAAGGTGGAATAAATCCTAATAAAATAATCCAGTATAACACATATATTAGGGTTTTTTTTATAGGCCATTAATTATTTTTTACTATATTACTTTTTCCATTGGTCTGCTTTCCAACCAGATCGTTCCTACCTTACCATTAATGGGTAATTTTTTTTTTACCTGGTGTAAATGCTGCCGTTCTCCTGAATCCGGCGTTGCTTTTCATTTATTTCTGCTCCTCTCCGTTCCTGAGATTTGACCCTCTTTTCCCTGTATATAGTTCTAGTCTTTTTATCTTACTGGGCGTGGCCTTGAAGAACACTCCCATAGGGAAGAGTTGAAGGCCCCGCCCACAAGACTAGATTTTTATACAGGCCATATCTCAGGAATGGAAAGGAGCAAAAATACATAAATAATATCGTCGGAATCAGGAGAACAGTGGCATTTACACAAGGTAAGAACATTTCATATTTATGACAAATGGCAGATCCCCTTTAAGTTGGAGAAGAAAACCATAGAGAAGCCAGGTGAACCTCTGTACTTTACCATGAGCTAAAGCCACTTCATTCTATAAAATGTTGAAGGGTGTCACACACAAAGTAGGAGATGTCCATTTATAACATGTGACACGCAATTAGACAAATGGGCATCTGACACACTACCAAAAAAACAACACAAAAAAGAGAACACCGGGGTCATAATACAACGGAGGTCCCTTCCGCTAGGAAGAGGGGTGAGGGGGCACCTACTGAACTCACATAAAGATGACTCCTAAGCGTCCTTATACAGGTTCTTTCAACCTGTCAGCAAACAGGATACCTTGGACCCTCAGCTGGCCCTAAACTCACCCTGCCTAGTGAGTAGGCCGACGAGTACACTAGACTCACCACTAAACTAATAAACATGGAGGGAAAGGAAAGATAGATGGGGGAATAAACAGAAGGATACAGAACACCAAATTTCTCCATAGTAGACAGACTTTAAAGTAGCAGATGGATGGGCACAGGACAATTCCTCAGCAGTTCCTTCCACCAGGCTGGCCAGAGTAGAAATAAATTCTAACAGCAGCAAGGTCTGCTGGGAAAGCTCCGGTATTTAACCTAAATGGGCGTGGGCCCAAAGCAGCTACAGTTGACCTGCCCTGCTTAGAGGTGCTGGCAACAAAACATAAAATTAACTCATGACACGCCAAAAGAGTCAAGATGGAGATGGGAGGCTCCAGTCCTAAGGCTGTTACTGGTCTCAAAACAGCAGGGAGACGACCGTGACAAGGTGTCTCAGATGTCAGACCCTGACTAAGAAGACATTTATGGCATATAATATCAACATTATATTAGTGTTAGTCATTGGTGTACCATTAAATGGGTTGTCCCATCAGATTCTTGCCACAGACCAGAATTTTGGAATCCATGGTGGCCAGCTGAAAATGTCCATTACATGGTGCCCATTCCAATAAAGGAATGACTATGAAATACAAGGTCTCACCAAGGCCGTGAGAGTAGGAGCTACACTGTCACTCGGGATAATCTATCTGTATATTCTCTTTTGCATCCTCCCCTGCCCAGGAAATGTGGTATGATCACACCATGTCCCTGTACGGTCAGACACGGACATTACACAGTACACAGCAGAGACACATATATAAGATTATCTCAGCACAGGAACATTTTTTTACATCACATCCAATTGTGGAATTTATTATTATTCCAAGATCTATTGATTAAAATGAACTTTAAAATTATTTTTGCTCGTGGGAAATCCCCTTTAAGGTTTATGTGGACACTGTATAACAGTACACTATATGATATGCATTATCCAACATAAAGCTGATCTTTAAGAAATCCATTTCTACACCCCTTAAACAGCAAAACATCGTATATTTTATTACAAAATGATTGACAACGTCCCTTCTATAAGTAAAATAATGACAAATAGGTAAAAAAAAAGCATATAAATTATTAAAAAATATATATTTTATTTACCTGGAATCTGCGCATATCTCTCGGGTTTCCGGCATTCTTCAGACAATTTTGGTTACACTTTAGAAAGAATTTTAGGAAGAATCTATAAATGGGGAAAAAAAGAGAAAGATAAGATTTTTTTTCCTTAATGTCAGCCATGAATAATTAAAAAAAAACAACAAAAAACTAAACATAAAACAACCAGCAAAACTCTTCCATCCATGCTAACATGCACGACTGTGTTCTCTGCGAAGAACATCTAATTTATCAGTACAGGCTCAGTGAATCCCAAATTATTAAGTCTTTGACGAAAAACATAAATTCACAAGTAACTGAGAAAAATTATAAAAAATAAATAAAAAAAATAAAAAAAGTTTTTGGAAAAACATTAAAATCTATAAATATTAATAAACATTTGATTTACTAATAACTCTTGTCGATATAAAGTGGATTATAGCAGATTACTGCGGCAGGTGCCTTAAAAGAATGGTGACAATTAGAGGATAGTGACAAGACAAGTAACCATCGCTGCCAAAAACCAAGGAACACGAGAAAGGCTGGCATCCTCGCCAAAGAAACCCGTCTGCAGGGAGGATATCGTACGCGCCGGCATGGTGGCATTGCTGTCAGCGCTCGCTCATTCACAGCCCAACACATAAAGTGCACCGACACCAGATACTCAATATATCCACAGGGTGAGGTGAGGATTGTTGGCAGAAATCTGCAGCCGCGTCCCCCTCCTATAGCTGAACTGTCAGCAGAACGTCCCCATCACATAGAGACGTCTCTGGCTGCCATAATAAAACATTACACAAGTGCCTTTTTTAAGCGATATTTTGAACTGTAGCACATATATATAGTACAGACCGAAAGTTTGGACACACCTTCTCATCTCTAGAACAACTGTTAAGAGGAGACTTTGTGCGGCAGGCCTTCATGGTAAAATAGCTGCTAGGAAACCACTGCTAAGGACAGCCAACAAGCAGAAGAGACTTGTTTGGGCTAAAGAACACAAGGAATGGACATTAGACCAGTGGAAATCTGTGCTTTGGTCTGATGAGTCCAAATTTGAGATCTTTGGATCCAACCACCGCGTCTTTGTAGAAAAGGTGAACGGATGGACTCTACATGGCTGGTTCCCACCGTGAAGCATGGAGGAGGAGGTGTGATGGTGTGGGCGTGCTTTGCTGGTGACACTGTTGGGGATTTATTCAAAATTGAAGGCATACAGAACCAGCATGGCTACCACAGCATCTTGCAGCGGCTGCTATTCCATCCGGTTTGCGTTTAGTTGGACCATCATTTATTTTTAAACAGGACAATGACCCCAAACACACCTCCAGGCTGTGTAAGGGCTATCTGACTAAGAAGGAGAGTGATGTGGTGATACGCCAGATGACCTAGCCTCCACAGTCACCAGACCTGAACCCAACCGAGATGGTTTGGGGTGAGCTGGACCGCAGAGTGAAGGCAAAAGGGCCAACAAGTGCTAAGCATCTCTGGGAACTCCTTCAAGACTGTTGGAAGACCATTTCCGGTGACTACCTCTTGAAGCTCATCAAGAGAATGCCAAGAGTGTGCAAAGCAGTAATGAAAGCAAAAGGTGGCTACTTTGAAGAACCTAGAATATAAGACATATTTTCACTTGTTTCACACTTTTTTAAGTATTTCATTCCACATGTGTTAATTCATAGTTTTGATGACTTCAATGTGAATCTTCAATTTTCAGAGTCATGAAAATAAAGAAAACTCTTTGAATGAAGTGTGTCCAAACGTTTGGTCTGTACTGTAAATATATAGTGACCCCTCACTCCACACGAAGAGCAGAGATGCAAATACACATTGAATCTGGAGCATTGAGGGGAGGCAATGTAGTACTCCATGAATGGGGGGAGCTACATCCGTCCTGTGTTCAAGCTTTTTATAAACCGTGGTTGTGAGTAACACTTGATGAATATGGACGACAAGTAAGCAAAGTTCAGGTCTCTAACAGTCACACAACATTGAAGTCACGATGGCTAAAGATTTACCATTTTTTTTATAATTTCTAGATGGCATTTTTATTTTTATTATTATTATTATTATTATTATTATTATTATTATTATTATTATTTTCATATATATATATATATATATATATATAATATATATTAATAATACTACTATTTTTATATAAATATATAAATATATATATATATATATATATGAAAATAATAATAATAATAATAATAATAATAATAATAAAAATAAAAATGCCATCTAGAAATTATAAAAAAAATGGTAAATCTTTAGCCATCGTGACTTCAATGTTGTGTGACTGTTAGAGACCTGAACTTTGCTTACTTGTCGTCCATATTCATCAAGTGTTACTCACAACCACGGTTTATAAAAAGCTTGAACACAGGACGGATGTAGCTCCCCCCATTCATGGAGTACTACATTGCCTCCCCTCAATGCTCCAGATTCAATGTGTATTTGCATCTCTGCTCTTCGTGTGGAGTGAGGGGTCACTGCCTTGCGAGAAATGTGACAGGCCCACTACTTTATTATCACATTAGCACAGGGAAGAAGCCACATAATTAACAGAACTTATCTTCATTTACTTGCTGAAAGCTGTAATATTCAATCATGCGCTACTGCCTAATTGCTTTGTCTCCCTTTAACCGTTTTTTTTGCAACACGAGATACGAGGCCTGGGCAGTGTTGCGCTCCGACGACAGTTCCTTGCAAGACTACTTCACAATAATATAGGATTAACATAGAAATTCATGTATCTTACACCATTCCATGACTGGCAAGTGTATCAGGATGAAATAAATCTGATATCATTCACACCTAAGAGCACCAAAATGCTCGAGTGCTCGGTACGCGAATCGAGCAGGTCAAATGCTCGAACGGGCTCGATTCGAGTAACGAGTATAATGGAAGTCAGTGGGATACTCAAGCATTTTTTCCGGAAAACCCTAACAGAAGGGTTGGGGGGGGCACGAAAATCTCTAAAATGGATGGAAACAGCATGGGGATGACGCCTGGACACATCTCTGACTCCCAGCTTGCTGCTGGGACTGCTGGGAACATTGGTGTCAAAGTATTGCACCACATTTACGGACTGAAAATTAAAACATAAAAAAACAAAGATAACATGGATTTTACACATTTTTTTTTAGGATACCTTCTCTCCAATATAGTGAAAAGAGAATAACAAAAAATGTCTCCTTCACCCCTTAATAGCCGGGTCATCTCTGACCATATTTCCCCACCGCCTATGACTACAGTAGATGACATAGTAGAGGGGGACGTAAAACTACACATGACGGTAGTCACCAGTAAGTGTAAATTTAACATTTTACAACCTTATCTGGGTATGTGGTGTAGACATGATAGACCCATCCTGTTTAATTTATAGAGGAGTGATTCTGAAACTCACAAAGTCTATGCGGACAATGCAAGAACCGCTAAAAATTAGAAGGAAGAGGGACTCCAATACACGTTATGTTAAAAGTTTTAGGTAGTGAGACAGATACAGTCATAAAATCAATGCACTAAGTTCAACAGCTGATACAAATGAGAAGGAGAAACTGCGGTACTCCCTGGAAGACATGTAAAGGAAGACCTCAAAAAACTTTTTCCTCATTTTTAAGGAGTTGGACTCCTAGACTGGTAAAGCCTATGCATTAAGTGCAAGTGCAAGGGCTGAAAAAAATGTACTCCTACTGTCATTCAGTGGGGTTGAGAAGTCTGAGCCAATTCAGGCTTTGTTCATTTTGATAAGCATTTTCAGTTAACAGGTAGCACTAAACACCTACTCTGACAAAATACTAGAAGCAGGGCAGACCAGAACCTTCCGTTTCAGCATCCATCACAAACGACCTGCCAGTCATGTAACAAAGCTCAGCTGTTGTGCCCCGTTATTTACCCTTTTTAATCTTTTCCAGGATTAACCTAAACTTATATTTGTTGTATATTAACATTTTTAATTCCAAATTGACTTGACTATACACTGATGAGCATAAGGGTAACAATGTTTTGAACTTTTGACGTTCAGTCTCCATATTTTACCATCCACTACAGCTTTGAACATGAGATGACCTTCATTTTATAGACAATCATCTTGGCTATCTCCTACATAAATTTGTTATGCAGATTCTTGTCATGCCACTGCATTGTTAGGCTATGTGCACACGGTGCGTTTTTCGCGGCGTTTTTGCGCGTTTTTCGGGTGCGTTTTTGGCCTCAAAACTGCATGACTTTGCTTCCCCAGCAAAGTCTATGAGTTTTCATTTTTGCTGTCCCCACACAGCGTTTTTTTTTCAGCTGCGTTTTTGTGGTGACCACAAAAACGCAGCATGTCAATTATTCCCGCGTTTTTCACTGCGCTTTTCATCCATTGAGTTCAATGGGATGTTGAAAGACGCAATGAGAAACGCAAATAGCTGCGTTTTGGTGCGTTTCTAAGACCAAAAACGCAGCTATAAGCGCAGGAGGTGGGTAGTAAAGTGACGTGTACAGGAAGAGGATTCCTTCTGTCAGTATAGACAGAAGCGTGAATCCTCCCGGTACCGTCACCGCCGCGTCCACCTCCCGTCCTGTGCATGTATGCTGCCGTGCGGCGCCATGTACAGGCAGGAGGTGGAAGCGGCTGCGAAAACAAAAGTTAACAGTAGAATAAAAAAAAAAAGTTATACTCACCTGTCTGCAGCCTCGCGGTGCCATGCCCGCTCCCAGCTCCTGTCACGGTATCGCCGCTCCCGCTCCGGCTGTGTGCAGTCTCCCCGGGGCAGGACCTTGCTTGCAGGACCTGGCGATGGATCACCTGATGCAGTCACCTGACGCATCAGCTGATCGAGTCTCGGGCTGACGCGGGCGCCCGGCCGGTATCAGCGGATGCGTCAGGAGACTTCATCCCTGATTACCGGCAGCTGCTGCAGCGATCGGACAGGATCAGACTCCCGCCCCATCGCTCCGGGAGCTGCCGGTAATTCAGCACATAAGTGAGTATTATTTTTTTTTTTTCTACTGATGCATCAGCTGATTGTATAACCGGCTTTTATACAATCAGCTGCTGTGTCATGTGATTCACATCCTTTAACCTAACACATCATCTGATCGCTTTGCCTTCCAGCAAACCGATCAGATGATATTGGATCCTGATTGGACGGCGCGGGACCCTGACCCAGGATTACTGCGGAGGGGGGTTTATTTCAATAAAGATGGAGTCACTAATTGTGTTGTGTTTTCTTTCTAATAAAAATATTTTTCTGTGTTGTGTTTTTTTTTTATCTTTACTAGAAATTCATGGTGGCCATGTCTAATATTGGCGTGACACCATGAATTTCGGGCTTAGGGCTAGCTGATAATATACAGCTAGCCCTAACTCCATTATTACCTGGCTAGCCACCCGGCATCAGGGCAGCCGGAAGAGTTGGATACAGCGCCAGAAGATGGCGCTTCTATGAAAGCGCCATTTTCTGGGGTGGCTGCGGGACTGCAATTCACAGCGGGGGTGCCCAGAAAGCATGGGCACCCTGCACTGTGGATTCCAATCCCCAGCTGCCTAGTTGTACCCGGCTGGACTCAAAAATGGGGCGAAGCCTACGTCATTTTTTTTTTTAAATTATTTCATGAAATTCATGAAATAATTTAAAAAAAAAGGGCTTCCCTATATTTTTGGTTCCCAGCCGGGTACAAATAGGCAGCTGGGGGTTGGGGGCAGCCCGTACCTGCCTGCTGTACCCGGCTAGCATACAAAAATATGGCGAAGCCCACGTCATTTTTTTTTTTTGGGGGGGCAAAGAAATCCTGCATACAGTCCTGGAAGGAGGATGCTGAGCCTTGTAGTTCGACAGCTGCTGTCTGCTGTCCTGCATACACTATTGGATCGAGGATGCTGAGCCTTGTAGTTCTGCAGCTGTCTGCTCTTCTGCATACACTAGTGGAGAATGAAGAACACATTGAAGAAGGAAATGACATCAGACCTTTTTTTTTTTGTTCACTGATAAAAAACGCATAAGGACGCAGTGAGCAAAAACGCAGCAAAACGCAGCAAAAAAACGCACCAAATCGCGGCAAAACGCGTGCGTTTTTTGCCGCGTTTTTTCGACGCAGGTGCGTTTTTGTGCGTTTTTAGCGGCCAAAAACGCACAAAAACGCAGCGTCAAAAAAACGCAGCGTGTGCACATAGCCTTACTGTTTTGTTTGTAAAAATCTACATTTTTATTATTTTGTTAATATTTTCACCCCTCCTGAATCCTTCTGGACATGTTCTCCATCAGATTCAAGCATGTCTTAACCAAAGTCTGATCCCACGTCTCTTCTCCACATTCCCAATGTTGGTATATATTGGTCGCTCATTTGGGGATGTATACAGCTTTTTCTTCAGCTCTACCCACAAGTGTTGGATTAGGTTGAGGTCTGGGGACTGTGGAGGCCAATCCAGCACCTCTACTTTATTGTCACTGAACCATTTTTTTGCTTCGGGTCGTTGTCCTCCTGGTACACTATGTCGTCCTTTTCCTACCCATAGTACTCAAGCATCCAAAGTAATTTGTCTTGTAGGATAGTCACATACAGCTCAACATTGAGACCACCATCGATCGTGGTCAAGTATCCAACACCTTTGGCTGTAGAACATCCCAATATCATCAGGCTTCCTCCACCGAACTTGATAGTTCCTTCAATTTCTGGATTCGTTAGCTCCTTCTTTGCTAGTGTAGATATAGGGCTCCTTATATTTGTCTAAGACCAAAGCACAAATCTTCTATAAAGCTAACAAGACCCTCTCGTCTAGAAGATGGCGGTCTAGGGGGGAGGTAGGGGGTTGGCTTGGGAGCGTGTGATTCACAGTCTAGAAACACTTTCACATGTAATCTCACCGTTAAATTATTCATGTCCCTATAAATTGTTGGGCTTGTGGGTCTGGCTACTGTTTTATCCTCTATTATTTAGTAGAACAAATCAACTCAACGGTTGAGTTATCACCAATTATTATCACTTCCCCCCCCCAAAAAAAAAATGACTGCCTGTATTTTCCAGACAGACCACTTACAATCACATATTAATATTAGATTATGTCTCTTGGCAGAGCAATAACTCTAAGGGATCGTTAAATCCATTCACATCAGTGCCAACTAGTATCGGCATAAAATGGCAAAAGGCTTCTAGGGGTATAATTATTATTAGTCACTGACTGGTTGATAAATTTCTGAGGATTTAAAAAAATACAAACAAAACCTGGCTATTTCTTTTCAGAAAGAGCGCCCACCCTGACTATGGGTTGTGTCTGGTATTGCAGCTCAGCTCCAAAATGAACAGGTTTGAGCTGCAATGCCACACACAACCTGAGAACCGGAGTGGCGCTATTTTTAAAACAAGGTAGCTATTTTTTCTAAAAGTGAGCAATCCTTTTAATGGAGTTGACTATGTACCTTGTTATTTAAGGAGTATATTGACACACTAGGTACGTGGAAGAAGCAAGTGTACGGCAAAAGGGAAGGGACACCATGTGTCTAGGGAGAGGGAAAGATGGTGACCCCTCACCAAACCTACTGCTGGTCCCTGGGGTCCCTCACCACTCTAGATAAGTTTGCACCTATGCGCTGAGCCGGATACCTGAGCCTAGGTATCCCTAGTGCTCGACCCTAAATAGGGAACGAGTGGGATGAGGTCTTCGTCAACCCCACTAAACGCTAAAGGAAGACACAAGGAGGAAAATGCATGAACTACTTATCCACAGATGAGTCAGGTAGAAGTTCAGCAAAGATACCACAGAGGAGTACAAGCCACCTACTTGCAACCTTGGCTCGAAGGAACTGAAAATATCACCAGCACCACTCCAGGAAGGAAGGGGTATTTAAACACCATGAGAATAGTGACAATCAACAGCCGATTTGAAATCGAGCTTCTGCTGGGTCAAAAAGGGAGAGAGATGAATCCAGCAGGAAAGCTACCTATACCAATGACTACTGACAGCAGGAACAATGGAAAGTCAGGGAGCATTCTGCGCAGCCAAACACTGTGACCTTCTATGGCCAGAGACCACATGACTGTCTGTCACATGTGACACACATGTGACAGATAGAAATCGGATATAACACTGAGTATATATCTTAATTTCAAGTGAGGTTAAAGGGATTGTCCATATTTAGGAAAGTGGGACCCCAAATGCTGTAAAATAGCTAAAAAAACAACAACTTGGCAGGTATTCACCCTCCTTATAACATTGCTCCGGTCCTGGTAGTGTGGCTGCAGCCATCATGTCCTGTCAACAGTACTCTAGCTAATCAGTGCCAAGCCTGACATCATGCGCCATTAATCTCACTGATTGGTTAGACTAGTGGTGAAGAAGTGACATCATGGCTGCAGCCAAAACTCTAAGATTGGAGCAGCAGCGGGGAGGCGGTGCTGGATACAGGGAAGGGGAACACCTATTTAGTTTGTAATTTTAGTCATGTCACAGAGTTTGTGGCCCACTTTCCACTTCAAGGGAGTTGCCACTTTATCCTTTTTTAACAATTTTGTGAACATGAGTTGTTATTGATACATATCTATTACAAGTTCCCCTCCTGTACTTCTTAGTGTCGTCTTTTGCACAGAAAATGTCAACAGTTGTCTCTAGATCAGCAGAGAACTCTGAAGAAATCTGATTGAAAGTGTTTGAATTCCCTATAGCACCTCCGGAGGAGAAAAGAAGAATTACACAGGTCAAGTCCTCCAATGTGACAGATACTAAACAGTTGTCTCTTGATCCGCGGAGAATTTTGAAGAAATTGGATAGAAAGTGTTTGATTTCCCTACAGCACCTCCGGAGGAGAAAAGAAGAATTACACAGGTCATGTCCTCCAATGTGACAGATGCTAAATAGTTGTCTCTTGATCCGCGGAGATCTTTGAAGAAACCGGATAGAAACTGTTTTCTTTCCCCACAGCACTTCTGGAGGAGAAAAGACGTATTACACAGGTCAAGTCCTCCAGTGTTTCAGATGCTAAACAGTTATCTCTTTATCAGTGGAGAACTTTGAAAAAATCTGATAGAAACTGTTTTCTTTCCCCACAGCACTTCCACATGAGAAAGGAAGAATTACACAGGTCAAGTCCTCCAATGTGAGAGATGCTAAATAGTTGTCTCTTGATCAGTGGAGAACTTTGAAAAAATCTGATAGAAATTGTTTGATTTCCCTATAGCACCTCCGGAGGAGAAAAGAAGAATTACACAGGTCAAGTCCTCCAATATGACAGATGCTAAATAGTGGGGAGAACTTTGAAAAAATCGGAGACAAAGTGTTTGATTTCCCTATAGCACCTCTGGAGGAGAGATGAAGAATTACACAGGTCAAGTCCTCCAATGTGACGAATGCTAAATAGTTGTCTCTTGATTAGTGGAGAACTTTGAAAAAATCTGACAGAAAGTGTTTGATTTCCCTATAGCACCTCTGGAGGAGAGATGAAGAATTACACAGGTCAAGTCCTCCAATGTGACAGATGCTAAACAGTTGTCTCTTGATCAGTGGAGAACTTTGAAAAAATCTGATAGAAAGTGTTTGATTTCCCCACAGCACCTCCGGAGGAGAAAGGAAGAATTACACAGGTCAAGTCCTCCAATGTGACAGATGCAAAATAGTGCGGAGAACTTTGAAAAAATCTAACAGAAAGTGTTTGATTTCCCTACAGCACCCCCAGAGGAGAAATGAAGAATTACACAGGTCAAGTCCTCCAATGTGAGAGATGCTCTTTTTTGCCACTCTTTGGTCTGGGTAATAGTAAAGGGTCCTAATTTTTGGACTTCTCTTTAGTAACACACTTTTTCTTTACATTTTTAGAAGTGGTTTTATGTTTATGAGTGAAGATTTCAATGATGTGATCACAATCCACTGATAATTATGGTTTCTAGAGGCGGCTGACCTTCATAGAGCTGAAAATGTTAATAGCCATATATACGTATATATATAAAAAAAGAACGTAAAAAGAAGCGATAAACATAACATTATAACACCTCTCGAAAAAATGTTGACACCTCTGAAATAAATAATCTCACCCTTCCACCATGGCTACAAGTATAATGAATTCCGGTGTGAGAAATATATGGACTGAATCCACTGGTGCTAATATAAATGTTTGCAATAAATCAAAATGAGCAATAATCCAGTCTTCCCAATGAGAGTGTCTCATTCCCGGCTCGGAGTGTCAGACTTCGTCTGACTCTCTGTCTCCTTCTTGTATTAATGGTTACTTGGCAGCCATGTCACATTCTCCTGCCGCTGGGAGGCTGACAGAGCCGATCAGGTGCTGTCCAAACATTTATTAAAACATTTGAAATGATGAATCTATCCAATTACTGCTATTAATGCGGCTAATGCTGAGTAACGAGGGGAGAGACGGCAGCATGCGTTCCCCGTCATTCATTAACCTGCACTTGTCAACAGCTCACAGCCCCAAACCTAATCACCCGCGCTGGCCCCGCTCGCACACGCGTCACTTTTAATAAGTTGCTATACCGCCAATAAATTAATGGGAACTCATCTTCAGGGTGTCGGGGGGGGGGGGGGAGAAAACGCTGGGGAGACACTAAGATGTCTACAAGAGCCATTCCATGTCTACGCATTGAGAGGCCAAAATTACGCTGGGGTCCCAAACCGCATTAATCCCCTTCTCCGTTCCTAAAATGCTATTTATTTCCATGCATACTTCATATAAATCAGATCTGACCCCACACGGGACAACGATGTGTCCGATTAAATCAGGATTATATACTATAATGATGCAAAACTAGAAAGGGTGCAAAGGTCATGGTGTTTGCCTAAAAGTCCCTCTGCATAGGGATATAGCTCCATGAAGGAGGAAGAGAAAACATATATCCTGCTGGGGAAGAAGAGAGCGCAGTGGAGATAGCAGCGCGGTATGTGAGCAAATGGCATAGACTTCCAGAAAGAGAAGTATGATATGCCATGGACTTCCATAGCCACAACCCGAATGTGCCCCCATCCATCCATTCTACAGTCCCCACCCTGGATGTGCCCCCAGCTTTCCTACAGTCCTCACCGTGGATGTGCCCCCATCCATCCTTCCTACATCACGGACCCTGCATGTGCCCCCATCCATCCTTCCTACAGTCCCACCCTGGATGTGCCCCTCTCCATCCTTCCTACAGTCCCCACCCTGGATGTACCTTCATCCATCCTTCCTACATCCCCCACCCTGGATGTGCCCCCATCCATCCTTCCTACAGTCCCCACCCTGTATCTAGGGTGGTGTGGGAACCCAGGGACCAGCACTAGGGATACCTAGGGTCAGGTGTCCAGCTTGGCACATAGGTGCGGAACCTATCTAGGGTGGTGAGGGAACCCAGGGACCAGCAGTAGGGATACCTAGTGTCAGGTATCTTGCTCAGCGCATAGGTGCGTAACTTATCTAGGGTGGTGAGGGAACCCAGGGACCAGCAGTAGGGATACCTGGGGTCAGGTATCCGGCTTGGCACATAGGTGTGGAACCTATCTAGGGTGGTGAGGGACCCCAGGGACCTGCAGTAGGGATACCTAGGGTCAGGTATCCGGCTTGGTGCATAGGTGCAGAACCTATCTAGGGTAGTGAAGGACCCCAGGGACCAGTAGTAGGGATACCTAGGGTCAGGTGTCCAGCTTGGCACATAGGTGTGGAACCTATCTAGGGTGGTGAGGGAACACAGGGACCTGCAGTAGGGATACCTAGGGTCAGGTATCCGGCTTGGTGCATAGGTGCGGAACCTACCTAGGGTAGTGCGGGACCCCAGGGACCAGTAGTAAGTTTGGTCAGGGGTCACCATCTTCCCCTTCCCTAGATACAGGGCTTCCCTTCCCTTTCGCCGTACTTAGAGTGACATTTATGGCATATCCTATGATATATTTCTGCCACGTGGGAAGGTATTAATATTACAAATGCTAAGTGTAAGCCTTGTTACCGATTCTGCATTGGAAATTCAGAAATTTCAAAAAAATACCCAAAATTTCCATTGACATTTTTTAGCGCAAAATCATTCTCCGCCTCCAATACAAGAAATCCTCCTCCGCGCTTTGCCTCTTTCACCATATAATAAAAAATCTGCGTAGTGGCCGATGTAGGGTAAACCGCTCCGAGTCTGAGATCACGCGCGGAATTTTTCCGGATTAAGTATGGGGGGAGGGGTTTTTGCCTCTGTTTTATTATTATTATTATTATTATTATTATTATTATTATTATTTTCTCCCTTCGGAGAACAATAATTCCCGAATCAACAACTAAATTATTTCAGCCACATCTTGATTCCGGTAAAGCCCGACAGGAGTTACGCCGCTTAACAGCATCTCGACAATTAGCATATTATAAGTACAAATAAAATGATAAAGAGGGGAGGGGAATCAAGGGGCCGCCGCTGACTACCTCCAGTAATATAATTCCACTACTTAATGCAAAGTACGAGGCATTATCGGGCTCACAATCCTCTTGCTTGGTGTTATCTTCCCTATCAGTAAATGAGACTCACAGTACACTGCAAGCCATAAATAATTCAGGGCTTGAGATGGCAATTATAGCAGCATGCACAACCACCATGAATATTTTATGAAGGCTAAAACAGCTCTCGGAATGAATCACAGATAGATGAACACACAGTACACACACTGAAGGTACACAGGATTCACACTGACAATGGACACACGAACGTTTCATGGGGGGGGGCATTAAAAAGAAAAGAGACAGACGATCTGTCCAGCAATAAATGGCGTACAATGCCTATATTGCGATGGGCGATAAAAAATAATAATAAAAAAAATAATAAAAAAAATATATATATAAATGTTGTCCTTTAAATAAAGCGCCATCCGGTTGCACAGCTGTTGTAATATTTAACCGATGTAAAGATGCTGAGGTTCTCGGGTTTTATGGAGAGGAATATCCGTAATGACACCAGCTGTTTATTGGCAAAAAGAGCGCTTTATGGCCGCCTTTAAGAGAATGCGTTTTAACGTTAAGGATTGGCTGTATCATCAGGATGATGTCATCACAAGAATTGGCTACAATGATGACATCACAAGAATTGGCTACAATGATGTCATCACAAGAATTGGTTACAATGATGACATCACAAGAATTGGCTACAATGATGTCATCACAAGAATTGGCTACAATGATGACATCACAAGAATTGGCTATAATGAGGTCATCACAAGAATTGGCTACAATGATGTCATCACAAGAATTGGTTACAATGATGTCATCACAAGAATTGGCTACAATGATGACATCACAAGAATTGACTACAATGATGACATCACAGGAATTGGCTACAATGATGACATCACAAGAAATGGCTACAATGATGACATCACAAGAATTGGCTACAATGATGACATCACAAGAATTGGCTACAATGATGACATCAGAAGAATTGGCTACAATGATGACATCACAAGAATTGGCTACAATGATGTCATCACAAGAATTGGCTACAATGATGTCATCACAAGAATTGGCTACAATTATGACATCACAAGAATTGGATACAATGATGTCATCACAAGAATTGGCTACAATGACATCACAAGAATTGGCTACAATGATGTCATCACAAGAATTGGCTACAATGATGACATGACAAGAATTGGCTACAATGATGACATCACAAGAATTGGCTACAATGATGTCATCACAAGAATTGGCTACAATGATGACATCACAAGAATTGACTACAATGATGTCATCACAAGAATTGGCTACAATGATGTCATCACAAGAATTGGCTACAATGATGTCATCACAAGAATTGGCTACAATGATGACATGACAAGAATTGGCTACAATGATGACATCACAAGAATTGACTACAATGATGTCATCACAAGAATTAGCTACAATGATGTCATCACAAGAATTAGCTACAATGATGACATCCCAAGAATTGACAACAATGATGACATCACAAGAATTAGCTACAATGATGACATCCCAAGAATTGACTACAATGATGTCATCACAAGAATTGACTACAATGATGTCATCACAAGAATTGGCTACAATGATGTCATCACAAGAATTGGCTACAATGATGTCATCACAAGAATTGGCTACAATGATGTCATCACAAGAATTGACAACAATGATGACATCACAAGAATTGACTACAATGATGTCATCACAAGAATTGGCTACAATGATGTCATCACAAGAATTGGCTACAATGATGTCATCACAAGAATTGGCTACAATGATGACATGACAAGAATTGGCTACAATGATGTCATCACAAGAATTAGCTACAATGATGTCATCACAAGAATTAGCTACAATGATGACATCACAAGAATTGACAACAATGATGACATCACAAGAATTGACAACAATGATGACATCACAAGAATTGGTTACAATGATGACATCACAAGAATTAGCTACAATGATGTCATCACAAGAATTGGCTACAATGATGACATCACAAGAATTGGCTACAATGATGTCATCACAAGAATTGGCTACAATGATGTCATCACAAGAATTGGCTACAATGATGACATGACAAGAATTAGCTACAATGATGACATCACAAGAATTGGCTACAATGATGACATCACAAGAATTGGCTACAATGATGTCATCACAAGAATTGGCTACAATGATGTCATCACAAGAATTGGCTACAATGATGACATGACAAGAATTGGCTACAATGATGTCATCACAAGAATTAGCTACAATGATGTCATCACAAGAATTAGCTACAATGATGACATCACAAGAATTGACAACAATGATGACATCACAAGAATTGACAACAATGATGACATCACAAGAATTGGTTACAATGATGACATCACAAGAATTAGCTACAATGATGACATCACAAGAATTGACTACAATGATGTCATCACAAGAATTAGCTACAATGATGTCATCACAAGAATTAGCTACAATGATGACATCACAAGAATTGACAACAATGATGACATCACAAGAATTGACAACAATGATGACATCACAAGAATTGGTTACAATGATGACATCACAAGAATTAGCTACAATGATGACATCACAAGAATTGACTACAATGATGACATCACAAGAATTGACAACAATGATGACATCACAAGAATTGGCTACAATGATGACATGACAAGAATTGGCTACAATGATGTCATCACAAGAATTGGCTACAATGATGTCATCACAAGAATTGGCTACAATGATGACATGACAAGAATTGGCTACAATGATGACATCACAAGAATTGACAACAATGATGACATCACAAGAATTGACAACAATGATGACATCACAAGAATTGGCTACAATGATGACATCACAAGAATTGACAACAATGATGACATCACAAGAATTGACAACAATGATGACATCACAAGAATTGGTTACAATGATGACATCACAAGAATTAGCTACAATGATGACATCACAAGAATTGACTACAATGATGACATCACAAGAATTGTCTACAAGGATGACATCACAAGAATTGGCTACAATGATGACATCACAAGAATTAGCTACAATGATGACATCACAAGAATTGGTTACAATGATGACATCACAAGAATTGGGTGCACTGATGTCATCATGACATCACAAGAATTGGTTGCATTAATAGTACATCACAAGGATTGGCTGTATCATCGTGATGATGACATCACGATGATACAGCCAATCCTCAAGAATTGGCTGCACTGATATCTTGATGACATCACAAGGATCAGCCGTCATAACTAGTAATGAGTGAGCACTACCATGCTCGGGTGCTCGGTACTTGTAGCGAGCATTTTGACGCTCAGTTGGGCTTGATGAGACTATAATGGAAGTCAATGGGGAACTTGAGCATTTTTCTGGAAGATCTTGCCATTGACATCCATTGTACTTGGTACTCGAGTCGCACCCATCTGAGCATCCAACTACTCATTAAGAGTACCGAGCACCTGAGCATGGTAGTGCCCACTCATCACTAGTTACGAGTACCGAGCACCTGAGCATGGTAGTGCCCACTCATCACTAGTTACGAGTACCGAGCACCTGAGCATGGTAGTGCCCACTCATCACTAGTTACGAGTACCGAGCACCTGAGCATGGTAGAGCCCACTCATCACTAGTTACGAGTACTGAGCACCTGAGCATGGTAGAGCCCACTCATCACTAGTTACCAGTACTTAGCACCCAAGCATGGTAGTGCCCACTCATCACTAGTTACGAGTACCGAGCACCCGAGCATGGTAGTGCCCACTCATCACTAGTTACCAGTACTGAGCACCCGAGCATGGTAGTGCCCGCTCATCACTAGTTACGAGTACTGAGCACACGAGCATGGTAGTGCCCGCTCATCTCTAGTTACGAGTACTGAGCACCCGAGCATGGTAGTGCTCACTCATCACTAGTTACCAGTACTGAGCACACGAGCATGGTAGTGCCCGCTCATCTCTAGTTACGAGTACTGAGCACCCGAGCATGGTAGTGCCCGCTCATCACTAGTTACGAGTACTGAGCACACGAGCATGGTAGTGCCCGCTCATCACTAGTTACGAGTACTGAGCACCCGAGCATGGTAGTGCTCACTCATCACTAGTTACCAGTACTGAGCACCCGATCATGGTAGTGCCCGCTCATCACTAGTTACCAGTACTGAGCACCTGAGCATAGTAGTGCCCGCTCATCACTAGTTACCAGTACTGAGCACCTGAGCATGGTAGTGCCCGCTCATCTCTAGTTACCAGTACTGAGCACCCGAGCATGGTAGTGCCCGCTCATCTCTAGTTACCAGTACTGAGCACACGAGCATGGTAGTGCCCGCTCATCTCTAGTTACCAGTACTGAGCACCTGAGCATGGTAGTGCCCGCTCATCACTACTCATGATCTCTTGATGACGTCACATTGTGATATTGATGAAATCATCAGACTGTATCAGTAATATCATAAGGATATGTTTGGCTTTTTCGACACTTTGATGATAAGGAGTGATGGAAACAAAATTACCCTTATAAAAGTGTGTCACTTGGCTTCGTATGATTTATACTAACCCTCCAATCAGTGATGTGGGGCAGGTCGGGGTCATGCACACTGATTCATTCACAAAGCGGCAGCCAGCAATGCCTGCTTATATCTGAACGCCGCGTAAATCCTGAATGTGAGTGTAACCGTCCATTAAGAAAGGCTGCAATGTGCACAGTCAGCGTGTATCACAGAGGCCGTGTACTGACAGCCGTACTAATGTGCTCTTTACAGCTGTGTTGTCGTACCGGCTATGGCAGCGGATCTGTGAGGTTGGTATCTGGGCTTATCCATCTAATCTACGGAGGATGCACTGAGTTATGGTTGTACCTAGTTGCAGGTTGCTCAAGATGGTATAAGATTCAGATATATACTAAATTAAAGGTTTTAACATTGATATTTTATACAAGTGGGATCAGGGTGGGGTCCAATGCCACTAAGTACAATACCGACATATTGCAGTGTATTGTAAAATTACTGTTCTCTCATGCCCAGCCATGATAACACCATCGGTGCCCCATTTCCAACCTCTTAAATGCCGCAGCCATAACTGACTGCGGCATCTAAGGGGTTATACTGCTTATTTCTGATCATTGCAGTTAAATTTGGCTGTAAGCTGTATGACACAGATGGCACCTCTTCTGTATGTAGCAAACTCAGCATCTGAGCCCTCTTCCTATATACTTTGTGGGCCCGATTCAGTAGGTGTTGGCATAGGAATATGAGTTAAAGGGAATTTGTCAGCAGGTTTTTCCTATTTAATCTGATATAGGAGCTGAGAGCCTGTATCCAGGGATGTGTCACTTATTAGGCTTTAGTTTCAATACAATCAGTGGTTTATCAGCAGGAGATTATCACTGCCGGACCAGTCTTCACATGTACAACAGTCAGGCTAATCTGTGTAACAACGCCCCCACCACTGATTGGTAGCTGGCTGACAATGTACACAGGAAGCTGCCAATCAGGGATGTGGGCGAGGTTACACGCAGCCCAGAAGTCTTTGCTCTGCTACATCTATATCAGACAACACAGGGATTTTAGCAAAACTACACTAAGCAGCCCAGTAAGTGACAAATGCCTGAAATCAGGCTCACTTTCCCTATATCATGCTGCTCTTAGATAGCAAAAACCTGCTGACAGACTCCCTTTTAAAGTATGCTACTTAATTAAAGGAATAGTCAGTAAATCTCCGGGGCCCATCGATCATGAGTGAACTCTCCTGGAAATAACAATTTTGGGAGGCTTCTTTAGCTAATGTCACGGGTGTGTCACGTATGACAGACGGTGATGTGGTTTCTGGCCATAGAAGGTCACAGCGTTTGGCTGCGCAGAATGCTCCCTGACTTTCCATTGTTGCTGCTGTCAGTACACAATGGTATAGGTAGATTTCCTGCTGGATTCAGCTCTCTCCCTTTTGGACTCAGCAGGTGCTCGCCTTCCACCCAGCTGTTAATTATCAGTATTCCCTTGGTGTTTAAATCCCACTTCCTTCCTTGGACTGGTTCTGGTGATATTTTCAGTTCCTTCGAGCCGAGGTTGCAAGCAGGCGGCTTGTACTCCTCTGTGGTATCTTTGCTGAACTTCTACCTGAGTCATCTGTAGATAAGTAGTTCATGCTTTTTCCCCCTGTGTGTCCTTCTTGTGTCTTCTATAGTTATTTAGTGGGGTTGACAAAGAGCTCATCCCACCCGTTTCCTATTTAGGGCCCAGCACTAGGGATACCTAGGGTCAGGTATCTGTCTCAGCGCATAGGTGCAGAACCTATCTAGGGTGGTGAGGGACCCCAGGGACCAGCACTAGGTTCCATCAGGGGTCACCATCTTCCCTCTCCCTAGACACAGAGTTTTCTTTCCCTTTCGCCATGCGCTTGGTACTTCCCTGTACCTAGCGTGACACTATCTCAATATACTCCTTAAATATATTGTACTATTGTACATCACTGTACTTTTTTTTTGCACATTTGATGGCTGGAAATAAAGCGAAAAAAAACCGAAAAAATTCTACGAGTGCCGATCTTTCTTCTATGAATATTACATTGGACTGGTGCTGGTGATATTTTTAGTTCCTTCAAGCCCTGGTTGCAAGCAGGTGGCTTGTACTCTGTGATACTGTGGTATCATTGCTGAAAACTCTACTGAACTTCTTCTTGAGTCATCCAATGATAAGTAGTTCATGCATTTTCCCCTGTGTGTTCCCCTTGTGTTGTCTATAGTGTTTAGTGGAGTTGACGAAGAGCTCATCACATCCATTCTCTATTTAGGGCCCAGCATTAGGGATACCTAGGGACAGGTATCCTGCTCGACGCATAGGTGCGGAACCTACCTAGAGTGGTGAGGGACCCCAGGGACCAGCAGTAGGGACACATAGGGTCAGGTATCCGGCTCGGCGCATAGGTGCGGAACCTATCTAGGGTGGTGAAGGATCCCAGGGACCAGCAGTAGGGACACATAGGGTCAGGTATCCGGCTCGGCGCATAGGTGTGGAACCTATCTAGGGTGGTGAAGGACCCCAGGGACCAGCAGAAGGGTTACATAGGGTCAGGTATCCGGCTCAGCACATAGGTGCGGAACCTACCTAGAGTGGTGAGGGACCCCAGGGACCAGCAGTAGGGACACATAGGGTCAGGTATCCGGCTCGGCGCATAGGTGCGGAACCTATCTAGGGTGGTGAAGGACCCCAGGGACCAGCAATAGGGTTACATAGGGTCAGGTATCCGGCTCAGCACATAGGTGCGGAACCTATCTAGGGTGGTGAAGGACCCCAGGGACCAGCAGTAGGGACACATAGGGTTAGGTATCCGGCTCAGCGCATAGGTGTGGAACCTACCTAGGGTGGTGAGGAACCTCAGGGACCAGCAGTAGGGACACATAGGGTCAGGTATCCAGCTGAGCACATAGGTGTGAAACTTATCTAGGGTGGTGAGGGACCCCAGGGACCAGCAGTAGGGACACATAGGGTCAGGTATCCAGCTGAGCACATAGGTGCGGAACCTACCTAGGGTGGTGAGTGACCCCAGGGACCAGCAGTAGGGATACATATGTTCAGGTATACAGCTCGGGGCATATGGGCGGAACCTATCTAGGGCGTTGAGGGACCCCAGGGACCAGCAGTAGGTTCGGTCAGTGGTCACCATCTTTCCCTTCCCTACACACAGGGTTTCCCTTCCCTTTCGCCGTGTGCTTGGTACTTCCCCGTACCTAGCGTGACATCTAGGGAGACAAGAATTTGGTTGTGGGGTGGCAGGAATTGAGCTTGGTTGTGCGACAATTGGATATTCCTCCCAAAATTTGACAAAACGGATCATTTCATCATTTTGACCTTACATAGGACTGCAGATAAACCTCCTGCATTTTCTTAAAGGGATATTCCAATTTTATACATTTTTGCAAATCTACCACCTTTTGAGGATACATATGGCGTCCACCTCTGGGACCAGCAACTATCAGACATTTATGGTATACCCCTTTAATTATCATAGTGGACAAATATAGGGGGAAATGACGCAATCCTCTGTGCTATATGTGTATGTAATTCCTTCCTCGCCAGGCAATGCTTACAGTTGTAGTTCACCAACAGCTGCGCATTCTTCGGCCTCCGCGCTGTACGCAGCTACCAGCTCTGCATGTTCCCACGTCTTGAGTGAATTACTTGACACCGCCGCTAATGTCTGCTCAAATTACTCCCCAAAAAATGCAGCTGGGTTAATCGGTTATTTCTCGTATTTTGACATTTTCTGTTTACCTTTTGCAAATGCCATCAGCGGCACGGAGTGGTGTTTGAAAGCTAACACATGCGGCGCTCCAGCTCGCCAGAGACGCTTCTCCCTGACTTTCTTGCCGGCGCCCGCGCCAAGATCAACAGCGCAGGATTGATTTCACTTCTCGCGAATTGACAGCTTATTTATCTCAGGCTGAGAACTTTCTAAACCCTTTAGGCTTCCACAGAACTATCAGCAGAGATCCTCCGAAAAGGCGCACGGAATCCCTCATACACTCCACGGAATTTATCATAGACTCCACGGAATCCCTCATACACTCCACGGAATCCCTCATACACTCCACGGAATTTATCATAGACTCCACGGAATCCCTCATACACTCCACGGAATCCCTCATACACTCCACGGAATTTATCATAGACTCCACGGAATCCCTCATACACCCCACGGAATCCCTCATACACTCCATGGAATCCCTCATACACTCCACGGAATTTATCATAGACTCCACGGAATCCCTCATACATGCCACAGAATCTATCATACACTCCACGGAATCCCTCACACACTCCACGGAATTGATCATAGACTCCACGGAATCCCTCATACACTCCACAGAATCCCTCATACACCCCACGGAATCCCTCATACACTCCACGGAATCCCTCATACACTCCATGGAATCCCTCATACACTCCACGGAATCCCTCACACACCCCACGGAATCCATCATACATGACACAGAATCTATCATACACTCCACGGAATCCCTCACACACTCCACAGAATTGATCATAGACTCCACGGAATCTCTCATACACTCCACAGAATCCCTCATACACCCCACGGAATCCCTCATACACTCCACGGAATCCCTCATACACTCCACGGAATCCCTCATACACTCCACGGAATCCCTCATACACTCCACGGAATTTATCATAGACTCCACGGAATCCCTCATACACCCCACGGAATCCCTCATACACTCCACGGAATCCCTCACACACCCCACGGAATTTATCATAGACTCCACGGAATCCCTCATACACCCCACGAAATTTATCATAGACTCCACGGAATCCCTCATACACTCCACGGAATTTATCATAGACTCCACGGAATCCCTCATACACCCCACGGAATCCTTCATATACTCCACAGAATCCATCATACACGCCACGGAATCCCTAATACAACCAACGGAATCCCTCATACACTTCACGGAATCCCTCATACACTCCACGGAATCCCTCATACACTCCACGGAATCCCTCATACACTCCACGGAATCCCTCACACACCCCAAGGAATCCTTCATTTGCTCCACAGAATCCCTCATACACTCCACAGAATCCCTCATATACTCCACAGAATCCCTCATACACTCCACAGAATCCCTCATACACTCCACGGAATCCCTCATACACTCCACGGAATCCCTCCTACAACCCAAGGAATCCCTCATACACTCCACGGAATCCCTCATACACTCCAAGGAATCCCTCATACACTCCACGGAATCCTTCACACACTTCACGGAATCTATCATAGACTCCATGGAAACCTTCATATACTCCACGGAATCCTTCATACACTCCACGGAATCCTTCACACACTCCACAGAATCCTTCACACACTCCACAGAATCCTTCACACACTCCACGGAATCCTTCACACACTCCACGGAATCCTTCACACACTCCACGGAATCCTTCATACACCCCACGGAATCCTTCATACACTCCACAAAATCTATCATAGACTCCACGGAATCCCTCATACACTCCACGGAATCCCTCATGCACTCCACGGAATCCCTCATACACTCCACGGAATCCCCCATACACCCACAAAATCCTTCATAAACCCCACGAAAACCTTCATACACTCCACGGAATCCCTCATACACTCCACGGAATCCTTCATACACTCCACGGAATCTATCATAGACTCCACGGAATCCTTCATACACTCCTCAAAATCGTTCGTACACTCCACGGAATCCTTCATACACTCCACGGAATCCTTCATACACTCCACGGAATCCTTCATACACTCCACGGAATCCCTAATACACTTCATGGAATCCTTCATACACTCCACGGAATCCTTTACACACCTCACAGAATCCTTCATACACATACACTCCACTGAACCCTTCATACACTCCACGGAATCCCTCATATACCCCACGGAATCCCTCATACACCCCACGGAATCCTTCATACACTTCATGGAATCCTTCATACACTTCATGGAATCCTTCATACACTCCACGGAGTCCTTCAAACACCTCACAGAATCCTTCATACACATACACCCAACGGAATCCTTCATATACTCCACAAAATCCTTCATACACTCCACGGTATCCTTCATATACTCCACAAAATCCTTCATACACTCCACGGAATCCTTCATACACTACACGGAATCCCTCCTACACCCCACGGAATCCTTCATATACCCCACAGAATCCTTCACACACTCCACGCAATCCTTCATATACCCCACGGAATCCTTGAAACACTCCATGGAATCACTAATTTATCCCACGGAATCCCTCAAACACCCCACGGAATCCCTCGCACACCCCACGGAATCAGGAATCAGCCCAGAACTACACAGCAGGACCTGGTTAATGAGCTGAAGAGGGCTGGGACCACAGTCTCAAGGATTAAAGGTAGTAACACATTACACCGTCATGGATTAAAATCCTGCAGGGCACACAAGGTCCCCCTGCTCACGCCAGCTCATGTCGAGGCCCATTTGAAGTTCTCCAATGACCATCTGGATGATCCAGAGGAGGTATGGGAGAAAGTGATGTGGTCAGATGAGACCAAACTAGAACATTTTGGTATCAACTCCATTTGCTGTTTTTGGAGGAAGAAGAAGGATGAGTACAATACTAAGAACACCATCCCAACTGTAAAGGATGCGTGCGGAAACATCATACTTTGGTGGTGCTTTTCTGCAAAGGGGACAGGACAACTGCACCGTATTGAAGAGAGGATGGATGGGGTCATGTACGGTGAGATTTTGGCCAACAGCCTCCTTCAGTCAGTAAGAGCATTGAAGATGGGTCATGGCTGGGTCTTCCAGCATGACAATGACTCGAAACACACATCCTGGGCAACTAAGGAGTGTCTCCGTAAGAGGCATCTCAAGGTCCTGGAGTGGCCTATCCAGTCTCCAGACCTGAACCCAATAGAAAATCTTTGTAAGGAGCTGAAACTCAATGTTGCCCAGTGACATCCGTAACCTGAAAGATCTGGAGAAGATCTGCATGGAGGAGTCACCAAAATCCCTGCTGCAGTGTGTGCAAACCTGGTCAAGAACTACCGGAAACGTCCGACCTCTGTAACTGCAAACAAAGGTTTCTACCAAATATTAAGTTCTGTTTCTCTATGATATTAAATACTTATTTTCCCCACTGTATATGTGAGTTCAGGTCAAGAGACCGGATGTCCTCGGACCTAGGATGACTATTCACATGCCAAAAAGTTAGTCTAAATGGTATTGACTAGTGTTGAGCGGATCCGAACTGTAAAAATCCGGATCCGCGCGGTTTCAGTGTCCGATCCGGGTCCGACCCGGACGCGGGAATCCGGCTGCACGATCCGAATCCGGGATTTTTTTTCTTTCTCTCTCTCTCTCTCTCGTCCCGGATCCGCTCCCCATTCACATACATGGGTCCAGATTCCGGATCGGATCCGGACTTCTTTTACAACCCGCGACGGATCCGCCGGACCCGGATTATTAGTAGTCCGCTCAACTCTAGTATTGACTTGAATGGGAAGAATTCTTAAAAATTGGGACCCGTCATATCTTTCAGCTTGGGAGACATGGCATCATAAAGGGAAATATGATTGAACCCTATAAACAGATCACAACATTGACAATAAGGTCAGGTATTTACTAACCCGGTCTCCATTCACAAAACTGTCATCATGGCTTACCGAATCGGAAACATATTCTGAGAGCCCTGCACAGGTGGCGGTATTATTTATTCATGCGCGGGAATATAATGTCACAATACAGATGAATTGTAATACCTTGTTTGTGCGTGCTTATCATGCATTTAATGCGTGCTGCTGCCTCCCAGCGCGCTCCACTTGTATAGATATTCAGTATTTGTTGTCGTTCCAGTCCAGTTGTGTTAAGGATGTCGCCTGCAGCATCTAGTTATCAGCATTATTATTAGTTGTGAATCCTGACAGATAACATGTCACACTAAACCTACACTACAAATCACTTCTGCAGCTCTGACTCCAATTTGCATCTGTTTCCCACATCTGTATTTAATGAGGTTTTCCCACAGATCAGCCCCCTGTTCCCAGCCCATGTTGCCTATTTATCAGCTCTTGCAATGAGCCTTCATATCTCCATGTTTCCCTGCACTCGTTTCCTGTTTGGCTTCATATTGCCTCTCGTTCCCTGTTGCGCTCATTGATTACATTACAGTGACATGTAATTGTCACACCAGTGATTATTTTTTTCTATGTAGCTTGCATAAACTTGCTATCTTTGAAATCTGTTACATAATTGGATTATTATCCCCCCGGAAAAGCTGCGCATTTCTAGGAAATGGGAACGATAATTTAAAGGGGCTCTCCAGATATTGGCCTGTCATGAAGTACCAAGCGAACGGCGAAAGGGAAAGAGAGGACGATGACTCCTGACCAATCCTACCGCTGGTCCCTGGGGTCCCCCACCACCCTAGATAGGTCCCGCACCTATGCGCCGAGCCGGATACCTGACCCTAGGTATCCCTAATGCGGGACCCTAAATAGGGAACAGATGGGATGAGCTCTTTGTCGGTAAAAGGGAAGGAAAACCCTGTGTCTAGGAAGAGAGAATACAATACAATGCTAAATTGTACTGCCAAAATAATATAATACTGCAATACAATGCTAAATTGTAGTACCAAAATAATATAATACTGCAATACAATGCTAAATTGTAGTACTAAAATAATATAATACTGCAATACTGTCAAAATAATATAATACTGCAATACAATGCTAAATTGTAGTACCAAAATAATATAATACTGCAATACTGTCAAAATAATATAATACTGCAATACAATGCTAAATTGTAGTACCAAAATAATATAATACTGCAATACAATGCTAAATTGTAGTACCAAAATAATATAATACTGCAATACAATGCTAAATTGTAGTACTAAAATAATATAATACTGCAATACTGTCAAAATAATATAATACTGCAATACAATACTAAAGTATACTGTCAAAATAATATAATACTGCAATACAATGCTAAATTGTAGTACCAAAATAATATAATACTGCAATACAATGCTAAATTGTAGTACCAAAATAATATAATACTGCAATACTGTCAAAATAATATAATACTGCAATACAATGCTAAATTGCAGTACCAAAATAATATAATACTGCAATACAATGCTAAATTGTAGTACCAAAATAATATAATACTGCAATACAATGCTAAATTGTAGTACTAAAATAATATAATACTGCAATACTGTCAAAATAATATAATACTGCAATACAATACTAAAGTATACTGTCAAAATAATATAATACTGCAATACAATGCTAAATTGTAGTACCAAAATAATATAATACTGAAATACTGTCAAAATAATATAATACTGCAATACAATACTAAAGCATACTGTCAAAATAATATAATGCTGCAATACAATGCTAAATTGTAGTACCAAAATAATATAATACTGCAATACTGTCAAAATAATATAATACTGCAATACAATACTAAAGTATACTGTCAAAATAATATAATACTGCACTACATGCTAAATTGTACTGTCAAATAATAAAATACTGCAATACAATGATAAATTGTAGCACCAAAATAATATAATACTGAAATACTGTCAAAATCATATAATACTGCAATACAATACTAAAGCATACTGTCAAAATAATATAATGCTGCAATACAATTCTAAAATGTAGTACCAAAATAATATAATACTGCAATACTGTCAAAATAATATAATACTGCAATACAATACTAAAGTATACTGTCAAAATAATATAATACTGCAATACAATGCTAAATTGTAGTACCAAAATAATATAATACTGAAATACTGTCAAAATCATATAATACTGCAATACAATACTAAAGCATACTGTCAAAATAATATAATGCTGCAATACAATTCTAAAATGTAGTACCAAAATAATATAATACTGCAATACTGTCAAAATAATATAATACTGCAATACAATACTAAAGTATACTGTCAAAATAATATAATACTGCACTACATGCTAAATTGTACTGTCAAATAATAAAATACTGCAATACAATGATAAATTGTAGCACCAAAATAATATAATACTGCAATACTGTCAAAATAATATAATACTGCAATACAATGCTAAATTGTAATACCAAAATAATATAATACAGAAATACTGTCAAATAATATAATACTGCAATACAAGGCTAAAAATTGTAGGACCAAAATAATATAATACTGCAATGCAACGATAAATTGTAGTACCAAAATAATATAATACTGCAATACAATGCTAAATTGTAGTATCAAAATAATATAATACTGCAATACAATGCTAAATTGTACTGTCAAAATAATATAATACTGCAATAGAATGCTAAATTGTAGTACCAAAATAGTAATACTATACAGTATCCCAAGTAATACCGCCATATAGTGCCACATAATACTGCCATATATTGCTTATCCAATGATGCTTTTCAATGCCTAGATAAAATGGCACTACTATATATAGCTGGAAAAAAAAATAATACTGCCATGTACGTTAATTCCCACATAAGTAAATAATGCTAACATATACTGTAGTTCACATTTAACACTGCCATATAAGGATGAAATTAAAAGCCCATTTCTAGGTGGAGATTTATTCATCCTTTGGCTTCATGGAAGGAACAGGTAATTGTGGGGAGGGTAGAGATCAATGGGGCAGAGGGAGATTAGTTGGCACCGGGCAGAGGGACATAGAGGACCCCTAATCGTGACAAATCAGAGGGGCGTTTGTCAGAAGAATTGGAGGTTTCAAAGCAAAGGGGACTAGAAAGACTATCATGGGAATATTTTAGAACCTGTTGGCAGCTGGTTTCTACAGTTAGATAATGGTCTAGTTGTTATTTTTCGTTAGGAACAGCGCCACTCTTAATCATAGGCCGAGACTGGTATTGCAGCTCAGCCTTATTCATTTGATAGGGTAATGTTAAACATATCTGGGGGCTAAATAACTTCTAATTCTGCTCCGTCCCTTCACAATGTCTCAGTATAGGGCGTATATTTAATATTCTCTTTTCCGTGAGAGGCTCTTTCTTCTGTTCGCAGATCCTCGGCTCCTCTGCTGTGTGATTCACTTTGAATGACTTGCCAAGATGAAGGAAAAATCTTTTAAAGCGCAAAAAAAGGTGGTTGTCACTTTTCAAGATTAATCAAGAAGAAAATGAAATATAAGATTTCTAATATGTCTTAAAACCGATCCCCCACTTGCCATAAATCGGTCTTTGTTTATACGTTATGTAAATGTTGCTGTTCTCCTGAATCCGGCGATGTTTTTCTTTTGTTCCTGCGCCTCCCCGTTCCTGAGATATGACCCCTTCTTTTTTGTATATAAACATAGTCTTGTTGAGGGGGCGTGTCTTAGACACCCAAGATTTGAGGATCACGCCCAGTTGGCTAACAAGACAAGATTTATATACAGGAAACAAATGGCTTTATCTCAAGAATGGAGAGGCGCAGGAAAGAAAGAAAAACATCACCAGATTCAGGAGAACAGGGGCATTTAAACAAGGTAACAAAAATATATACCTATGGCAAGTGACAGGTTCTCTTTAAATTCACCTCGAAGACTTTTTTTTTCCTAGAACTCTACTCTTTTTTTCCGTCTGATAGACCCCAATTTTCTAAACTTAGAAACAAACAAAAAAAAAGTGGCATGATGTTAAAGAAGAGAAGCATGATGCAGCAATAGAGACCCTGATTCTGGTGATGTATCACTTACAGGGCTGCTTGCAGTTTTGATAAAATCACAGTTCTATCTGCTATAGATCTATTAGTTAATTTTATATATATATATATATATATATATATATATATATATATATATATATATATATATATATATATATATATATATATATATATACACTAGCTGTACTACCCGGCTTCGCCCGGGGTAATAACCGCTGTTTACAAAATAGAATGTATTAACAAAAATGTATTCTGCACCCAAAAACCACAAAACAAATAGATAGAAATGTAATTATTAAATTGTTGCCTATATTAACCAATCAGAGCTCAGATTAATTAACTGTAGCAAAATAGAAGCTAAGCTGTGATTGGTTGCTATTGGCAGCCTGATAAATCTCCAGGCAACAGAAAGCCCTCCCCCTGACAGTATATATTAGCTCACACATACACATATAGACAGGTCATGTGACTGACAGCTGCCGTATCTCCTATGTGGTACATTTGTTGTTCTTGTAGTTTGGCTGCTTATTAATCAGATTTTTATTTGTGAAGGATAATCCCAGACTTGTGTGTGTTTAGGGCGATTAAGAAAGCCATGGACCCCATAGGGGGGAGGGGCGACATGACCAGAGGGAAGGGAGGGAGTGAGGGGTTAATAAAGTTATAATGAGGGGCATTATGGGAAGGTATAGGGGATTGGTGGAGAGAGGATCCCTGTAGGGGAGGGGGGGGAGTATAAAAGCGATGAGGGAGGGTCTTACCTCCCCTTTTGGACTCCGGACAGCGTCAGATTCCCGCCCACCCTCCCCTTTTTTGTATTTGTGAGTTGTTTACCTATGTTCAAAAAAAAAAAAAAAAACAAGAAGACAACAAGGAATTATTATAAAAGGGATGTATGTTTTGTCGCAGCAGCGGGGGTAGGTCTGGTCCAGAAGCGGTTGTAAGGGTTTGGTAGCTGGACCGAGAGGCACTGTCTTGGTATGGTGTCTCTGTGTTCCGGGAAATTGCAGGCACGGGCTTCTGCAAAGTTTGGGGGGTATTAATCCGTGGGGTGATTAATACCTCATCTCTGGGTCGGAGTGTTGCGGCCAGGGATATTGGTGTAGGAAAGGGTTTCTGGACCGGGCCTACATAGGGTTTCATGTACCGTTTATCATTATGTGTTACCTATTATTCTGTGTTTGGGGTCGCCCGTTAGACGGCGCCCCCTTTGTGTTAGTATGTTAATAATAGGTAATAAAGGCTGCTGTGGCCAATTTGTTTAACCAAGTCGCATGCAGTCGGTGTATTATTTTTAGGTTAAGTTTTAAGGGGTATAGTAACCATCACGACCGGAGAATCCTTCCTCAGTGGTCATGTGGTGAGGTTGGTGTATGTGTGGTGAGATGTGTGCTGAGGGTGGTATATGTGTTCAAGCACGTGGTAGTGTGTGGCGCATTTTGTGTGTGTGTTCATATCCCCGAGTGTGGTGAGTATCCCATGTCGGGGCCCCACCTTAGCAGCTGTACGGTATATACTCTTTGGCGCCATCGCTCTCATTCTTTAAGTCCCCCTTGTTCACATCTGGAGCTGTCAATTTGCCCCCAACACTTTTCGTTTCACTTTTTTCCCCATTATGTAGATAGGCGCAAAAAATAAATTGGAAAGCGCGGGGTTAAAATTTCGCCTCACAACATAGCACCCGGCGCTGCCCGGGATAGTAACTGTCTCTCTGTTCCTCTCCCATTCTCTGTCTGTCTCCCCCTCTGTATATATCTCTCTGTCTCTCTCTATCTCTTTGTCTGTCTGTCTCTTTCCCTGTCTGTCACTTTCCCTCGCTTTCCTTGTTTGTCTCTTTCCCTATCTGTCTCTTTCCCTGTCAGTCTGTCTCTTTGTCTGTGTCTGTCTCTTTGTGTCTGTCTCTTACCCTGTCTATGTCTGTCTCTTACCCTGTCTGTGTCTGTCTCTTTCCCTGTCTGTGTCTGTCTCTTTCCCTGGCTGCATTGTGCCTCACCAACATTCCATATAAGGGCGTGGCTGCGCATTCTTCTGAAGTTCTGGCTGCACTGTGGCTCCCAGCTCCATTCGCTTTAATGGAGGCAGGTTTTTTGGCGAATAACTGTAAAGCGTGGGGTTAAAATTTCCCCTCGAAACATAGCCTATGACGCTCTCGGGGTCCATACGTGTGAGTGTGCAACATTTTGTGGCTGTAGCTGCGACGGTGCAGATGCCAATCCCGGACATACACACACACACACACATTCAGCTTTATATATTAGATATATATATATATATATATATATATATATATATATATATATATTAGTGAATATTGAGTTCTGTATACCCCCCCCCCACACAGAGTTTTCTGCCAATCGCTGTGCATAGGCAGAAAGCTGTCAATAAGTCGTGGGGGCTGGGGTATATAGAGTTCAAACTTTTAAACTTACTTGGCTTAAACCCACCAGTAAAAAAAGAGGCATGATGATAAAGGAATTGGATACCATTTGAAAGAAGCATCATGCCGAGACACAAAGACCCTGATTCTGGTGATGAATCACTTACTGGGCTGCTTGCTGCAGTTTTGATAAAATCACAGTTTTATCTGCTACAGATCTATTAGTTCTCTGAATAAAGAGTTCTGTATATCCCCCCCAAACACAGTTTTCTGCCTATGCTGTTCATAGGCAAAAAGCTGTCAATAAGTGGTGATGGCGAGGGGTATGTAGAGCTAATGACAATAGAGGACTACAAGGTATAGGCTTACTAGTTCTCTAATGATAATCCCCTGCTGCTAAAACTGTGATTTTATCAAAACTGCAGCAAGCAGCCCAGGAAGTGATACATTGCTGGAATCGGGGTCTCTGCCACTATGTTATGCTAAAAAGAGGCATGATGATAAAGGAATGGGTTACCATTTGAAAGAAGCGATCATGCCTTGACAGAGACCCTGATTCTGGTGATAAATCACTTACAGGGCTGCTTGCTGCAGTTTTGATAAAATCACAGTTTTATCTGCTACAGATCTATCAGTTCTCTGAACGTTGAGCTCTGCATATAACCCCAGCCACACAGTTTTTTGCATACACTGTGCATAGGCAGAAAGCTGTCAAGTGGTGATGGCGAGGGGTATATAGAGCTAATGATAATAGAGGACTACAAGGTACAGGCTTACTAGTTCTCTAATGATAATGCCCTGCTGCTAAAACTGTGATTTTATCAAAACTGCAGCAAGCAGCCCAGGAAGTGATACATTGCTGGAATCGAGGTCTCTGCCCCTATATTATGCTTATCTCAGATTAGGTGGGAAAAAAAAAACAAAATGTACCTAATGCTTCTTATTTAGCAGAGGGCTCAGTCAGGCCCCAGGGCCCTAGTGTAACTGCTGCCGCTGCACCCCCTGTACCTGCTCTATGGGTAGTATGGAGACATCTTGCCTATGGGGCACATGAAGTATGGCCATCCCTTATGGCGGCGCAGTGGATAATGGCTGTGTACAGATGGAGTAGAGAAGCTGTGCACCCATTAATAGCCAGATGGCACACGCAGAACGAGGATCATGAAATTTCTCAGCCATATTCACCACTAAGTAATGGTCCAATGGGGGGTTTACAAAGTGAATTGCAAAGTAAAGGGAATAGGAGCAAATATGTCTGCCCCGGGCTGCACACACACATTACTTTACATTAGAAACATTTCATATTCAAACCTGTAATTGATAGCCCTGATGTGAGCGGGGGAGGTTCAGACACCGCCCTGTCAATCATCTCCTCCTGACTCTTTGATTGCTGGTCGTCCCCTGGAGGAGGAGGAGGAGGAGGACATCACTACAGGGCCCTGTGTCTATCCTGCACTGCTCTGCCTGCAGCGATTCTCAATGGCCGCTCAGGAGGGACCTTCACATCCTCTCTCATTGATGCTGCACTTCACATATAAGAACCAGGTGCTAATGTGGGTGAATCGAGGAGTGACAGGGTCTATAGGGATTAGATAAACACTACTGACATGTACACACTGTACACATACTGATGAAGAAGAGACATGTACACACTGTACACATACTGATGAAGAAGAGACATGTACACACTGTACACATACTGATGAAGAAGAGACATGTACACACTGTACACATACTGATGAAGAAGAGACATGTACACACTGTACACATACTGATGAAGAAGAGACATGTACACACTGTACACATACTGAGAGGTGCACACACTGATGGAGCAGAGCTGAGTGCATTGATTATCCCTTTGGGGCTGGACTGTTATCAGGATATAGCTCTCTGTGGTCCTATGTAATAGTCCATTGTGCAGTCACCATGAGATATATTAATTCATATTCAGCTATAGATGGATAAAGAGCTATGGATGGATGGATAGAAGGATAGATAGATAGATAGATAGAGATAGATAGATAGACAGATAGAGGGATAGATAGATAGATAGATAGATAGAGGGATAGATAGATAATAGATAGATAGATAATAGATAGATATATATCTATCTATTATCTATCTATTATCTACAGTCATATGATAAAGTTTGGGCCCCCTATTAATGTTAACCTTTTTTCTTTATAACAATTTGGGTTTTTGCAGCAGCTATTTCAGTTTCATATATCTAATAACTGATGGACTGAGTAATATTTCTGGATTGAAATGAGGTTTATTGTACTAACAGAAAATGTGCAATCCGCATTTAAACTAAATTTGACCGGTGCAAAAGTATGGGCACCTCAACATAAAAGTCACATTAATATTTTGTAGATCCTCCTTTTGCAAAAATCATAGCCTCTAGTCGCTTCCTGTAGCTTTTAATGAGTTCCTGGATCCTGGATGAAGGTAGATTTGACCATTCCTGTTTACAAAACAATTCCAGTTCAGTTAAGTTTGATGGTCGCCGAGCATGGACCGCCGCTTCACATCATCCCACAGATGTTCAATGATATTCAGGTCTGGGGACTGGGATGGCCATTCCAGAACATTGTAATTGTTCCTCTGCATGAATGCCTGAGTAGATTTGGAGCGGTGTTTTGGATCATTGTCTTGCTGAAATATCCATCCCCTGCGTAACTTCAACTTCGTCACTGATTCTTGCACATTATTGTCAAGAATCTGCTGATACTGAGTTGAATCCATGCGACCCTCAACTTTAACAAGATTCCCGGTGCCGGCATTGACCACACAGCCCCAAAGCATGATGGAGCCTCCGCCAACTTTTACTGTGGGTAGCAAGTGCTTTTCTTGGAATGCCGTGTTTTTTTGCCTCCATGCATAACGCCTTTTTGTATGACCAAACAACTCAATCTTTGTTTCATCAGTCCACAGGACCTTCTTCCAAAATGTAACTGGCTTGTCCAAATGTGCTTTTGCATACCTCAGGCGACTCTGTTTGTGGCGTGCTTGCAGAAACTGCTTCTTTCGCATCACTCTCTCATACAGTTTCTCCTTGTGCAACGTGCGCTGTATTGTTGACCGATGCACAGTGACACCATCTGCAGCAAGATGATGCTGCAGGTCTTTGGAGGTGGTCTGTGGATTGTCCTTGACTGTTCTCATCATTCTTCTTCTCTGCCTTTCTGATATTTTTCTTGGCCTGCCACTTCTGGGCTTAACAAGAACTGTACCTGTGTTCTTCCATTTCCTTACTATGTTCCTCACAGGGGAAACTGACAGCTTAAATCTCTGAGACAACTTTTTGTACCTTCCCCTGAACAACTATGTTGAATAATCTTTGTTTTCAGATCATTTGAGAGTTGTTTTGAGGAGCCCATGATGCCACTCTTCATAGGAGATTCAAATAGGAGAACAACTTGCAAGTGGCCACCTTAAATACCTTTTCTCATGATTGGATACACCTGCCTATGAAGTTCTAAGCTCAATGAGGTTACAAAACCAATTTAGTGCTTTAGTAAGTCAGTAAAAAGTAGTTAGGAGTGCTCAAATCAAGAAATTGATAAGGGTGCCCATACTTTTGCACCGGTCAAATTTTGTTTAAATGCGGATTGCACATTTTCTGTTAGTGCAATAAACCTCATTTCAATCCAGAAATATTACTCAGTCCATCAGTTATTAGATATATGAAACTGAAATAGCAAAAACCCAAATTGTTATAAAGAAAAAAGGTTAACATTAATAGGGGTGCCCAAACTTTTTCATATGACTGTATCTATCCATCTATTATCTATCTATATATCTACCTATCTATCCATCTATCTATCCCTCTATCTATCTATTAGATAGATGTTATCTGATAGATAATAAATGGATGGATAGATAGATAAATGAATATGGATAGATATATAGATGGATAGATAATAGATAGAAAGATATGGATGGATGTGTGAATTTGGATGGATAGGGAGAGAGAGAGAAATGGATAGATAGCTAGATAGATACATAGCAAATTATATTAAAGGGAAACTGTCATCAGTTTTTTTGCCACGTAATGAGAAAGAGGCCATTTTTCCAGTGATGTGTCACTTACCAGTCTGTTTGCTGCTGTTTTGATAAAATGTTTTATTAGCAGAAGATTATCATTAGAAGTAAAGCTGAGCAAGGTGATAAAGCAAATTGATGAGCTCTGTATAAACCCCACCTCCACCACTGACCGGCATATTACTATATGCATTGTGCATAGGCAGAAAGCTGCCAATCAATGGTGTGGGTGGGGTTATACTGGGCACAAGATTCAGAGAACTGCTAGATCTGCAGCACAGAAAATAGTGATTTTAACTAAATGGGAGCAAATCAGCAGCTCAGTAAGTGACACATTGTTGCAGCTCAGTTAGGGACACATTGCTGGAATCAGGGTCTCTGCCCCTACTTAGATGGGGGAGCAAAAGCCTGCAGACGGATTCCCTTTGCTCTGTATTGCCCTAATGGAACACTTTTAGTTGAGATTTCCTCTATTTATGGTTTGTCAAGTAGCAAAATTTTTCCTTTAGAGAAGTATTTAGTAAACATGTTACATTTGTTACATAAATAGACTTTCTCAGGATTCTAGAAACTTGAAGTCTTGCTTCATGTAAACCCATCCATGTAAACCCATCCATGTAAACCCATCCATGTAAACCCGTCCCCGTCCATGTAAACCCATCCATGTAAACCCGTCCATGTAAACCCATCCATGTAAACCCGTCCCCGTCCATGTAAACCCGTCCATGTAAACCCATCCATGTAAACCCGTCCATGTAAACCCGTCCCCGTCCATGTAAACCCGTCCATGTAAACCCATCCATGTAAACCCATCCATGTAAACCCATCCATGTAAACCCGGCCCCGTCCATATAAACCCGTCCATGTAAACCCATCCATGTAAACCCGTCCCCGTCCATGTAAACCCGTCCCCGTCCATGTAAACCCATCCATGTAAACCCGTCCATGTAAACCCGTCCCCGTCCATGTAAACCCGTCCATGTAAACCCGTCCATGTAAACCCATCCATGTAAACCCGTCCATGTAAACCCGTCCCCGTCCATGTAAACCCGTCCCCGTCCATGTAAACCCGTCCCCGTCCATGTAAACCCGTCCCCGTCCATGTAAACCCGTCCCCGTCCATGTAAATCCATCCCCGTCCATGTAAACCCATCCCCGTCCATGTAAACCCCGCCCCGTCCATGTAAACCCGTCCCCGTTCATGTAAACCCCGCCCGTCCATGTAAACCCGTCCCCGTCCATGTAAATCCGGCCCCGTCCATGTAAACCCCGCCCGTCCATGTAAACCCCGCCCGTCCATGTAAACCCATCCCCGTCCATGTAAACCCAGCACCGTCCATGTAAACCCGTCCCCGTCCATGTAAACCCGTCCCCGTCCATGTAAACCCCGCCCGTCCATGTAAACCCATCCCCGTCCATGTAAATCCGGCCCCGTCCATGTAAACCCCGCCCCGTCCATGTAAACCCCGCCCGTCCATGTAAACCCCGCCCGTCCATGTAAACCCATCCCCGTTTATGTAAACCCGTCCCCGTCCATGTAAACCCGTCCCCGTCCATGTAAACCCCGCCCGTCCATGTAAACCCGTCCCCGTCGATGTAAACCCGTCCCCGTCCATGTAAACCCGTCCCCGTCCATGTAAACCCCGCCCCGTCCATGTAAACCCCGCCCGTCCATGTAAACCAGGCCCCGTCCATGTAAACCCATCCCCGTCCATGTAAACCCGTCCCCGTCCATGTAAACCCGTCCCCGTCCATGTAAACCCCGCCCGTCCATGTAAACCAGGCCCCGTCCATCCCTCCACTATATCCCGCTAATCCCATTCCCTCTTTTCCATATTTTCTCGTGGCTGTACTACATCTCCTAGCATGTTTCCACCGTGGCTGTACTACATCTCCCAGCATGTTTCCACCTCGGGTAACTCGGAGCACTCACAATACTCTCCAGACAGTGAAGAGCCTTCAGATTTGGGGGGATTATGAGCTAAGACCTGGTGAGCACTGCAGTCTAATCTTTAGATCTGCCAGGCCACATCCCCATTGCAGAAATACTGTATTTTCAATTACCACACATGTTTGCTCCTTAGTAAGCCAGCTTAATTCTTTACAAAGCCAAAAATATTACAGCATGTCCCAGTGTTGGAAAAGAAGAGCAATCTTAGTGCCCTTGTAAATAGTTTAGCCTACGGCACTGTTAAATCCCAAAACACCAAGCAAATCCTTTCCTAGGCTTCTAATATGTAGTAATATTTATTACTGAAAGAATCTGTTCCCTTAATCTCCTCTGCAGGTCAGGATTCCGCTGTCTAACGAATGAAAATGAAATCAGGACATGTGGCATGAAAATACATTATTACGCTAGCGGCAGGACGGCTAAGCAGCATGCGGAGAAACGTTACAGAGCGCTGCTAGCCATGCCAAAAAAAGGCTAATTATGAGAATGGTGCACCAGGGCCACCAATCTCACAGCACTCCTGCGCATAGGTACTTTGGAGTCATTATCCCCCTGGAAGACTCATGACCTAGGACACAAACCCAGCACTACATTGAACTCCACATCCTTTGGTAATCTTCAGATTTCATGATGTCTTCCACCCAATCAAGGCCTCCTGTAAAACAACCCTAAAACATCTTTGAGCCTCCACCATATTTGACTGTAGGTATTGTGTTCTTTTCTTTGTAAGCTTCAGTCCATTTTCAGTAAACAGTAAAATTATGTGATTTACCAAAAAGCTCTATTTTGGTGTCATCCGTCCACAAAACGCTTTCCTAGAAGGATTTTGGCTTACTCATGTACATTTTTTCACACTGCAGTCTAGCTTATTTATGTCTCTGTGTCAGCAGTGGGGTCCCCCTGGGCCTCCTGCCATAGTGTTCCATTTCATTCAAATGTGGACGAATAGTTTACGCTGAAACTGATGCACCCTGAGCCTGAAAGACAGCTTGAATTTCTCTTTGGCACATCTTTAATGAAGTGAGGGTTCTTCTCCACCATTCGTTGGTTATGGGACTAGCTAAGTGATGCACTCTGCAGTCCAAAAACGATGAATGTCGCAGAAGCTGAGCATGTGCTCCTCCGAACCAATCAGGAGGGCTGTGCACAGCCTCATTCTCAGGGTTCTCAGAATCACTGGGTGTCTCAGCAGTCGGGATCCCAGCAATGAACAAGTTAAAACGTCTGTTTTTGGGACTAACCTTTTATCTCATCTGTAGCCTCTAACTAGATTCCTAGAAAGCTCCTGGAAAGTGCTGCACTGGAATTCAGGGGCTCATTATTCGCCTAAACCCTTCTCGTGCATGTGACTGGCTGCGGCCCTAAGGAATCCAGTGAGTGGCGGTGACCCTGCCCTAGCTCAGCACTTGCTAATCCATCCCTAGTCCCTGCATCCAATCCATTTGCATCTGTTCCCGGGATCTTATTACTGGTCCCTCTTTTTGCTCCATGTTTGGAGAGTGTGAAAAGTTTCCTACTTAATGTCATATTAATGAACAACTGCAGACAGCTGCTCTAACCAGCCCCACGCCTCATGTGGCCCCCCGAGCCCCCCGCAATACAGGAGCCCAGCAGCAGCACAGTCCATCTATTATCAGGCGTGAATGGAGAGGTGAGGAGCATGAATGGCCTTTCATCGCTGGTTAAATGATTCCTAATAGAAGCTCTATGTGAATGGTTAGCACCGCAGTCTTGGAGCGCTGGGGTCCTGAATTGTGGCTCAGTGGTTAGCACTGCAGTCTTGGAGCGCTGGGGTCCAGAATTGTGGCTCAGTGGTTAGCACTGCAGACGTGGAGTGCTGGGGGTCTTGAATTGTGGCTCAGTGGTTAGCGCTGCAGTTTTAGAGCGCTGGGGTCCTGAATTGTGGCTCAGTGGTTATCACTGCAGTTTTAGAGCGCTGGGGTCCTGAATTGTGGCACAGTGGTTAGCACTGCAGTCTTGGAGTGCTGGGGTCTTGAATTGTGGCTCAGTGGTTAGCGCTGCAGTCTTGGAGCGCTGGGGTCCTGAATTGTGGCTCAGTGGTTAGCACTGCAGTGTTGGAGCGCTGGGGTCCTGAATTGTGGCTCAGTGGTTAGCACTGCAGTTTTGAGCGCTGGGATCCTGAATTGTGGCTCAGTGGTTAGCACTGCAGTCTTGGAGAGCTAGGGTACTGAACTGTGGCTCAGAGGTTATCACTGCAGTCTTGGAGCGCTGGGGTCCTGAATTGTGGCTCAGTGGTTAGCGCTGCAGTCTTGGAGCGCTGGGGTCCTGAATTATGGCTCAGTAGTTAGCACTGCATTCTTGGAGCGCTGGGGTCCTGAATTGTGGCTCAGTGGTTAGCACTGCAGTGCAGTCTTGGAGCGCTGGGGTCCTGAATTGTGGCTCAGTGGTTAGCGCTGCAGTCTTGGAGCGCTGGGGTCCTGAATTGTGGCTCAGTGATTAGCACTGCTGTCTTGGAGTGCTGGGGTCCTGAATTGTGGCTCAGTGGTTAGCACTGCAGTCTTGCAGCGCTGGGGTCCTGAATCGTGGCTCAGTGGTTAGCACTGCAGTCTTGGAGCGCTGGGGTCCTGAATTGTGGCCCAGTGGTTAGCACTTCAGTCTTGGAGCGCTGTGGTCCTGAATTGTGGCTCAGTGGTTAGCACTGCAGTTTTGGAGCGCTGGGGTCCTGAATTGTGGCTCAGTGGTTAGCACTGCAGTCTTGAAGCGCTGGGGTCCTGAATTTTGGCTCAGTGGTTAGTACTGCAGTCTTGGAGCGCTGGGGTCCTGAATCGTGGCTCAGTGGTTAGCACTGTTGGGGTCCTAAGTTTAATTCCCACCAAGGACAACATCTGCAAGGAGTTTGCATGTTCTCCCCAAGTTTGCTTTGATTTCCTTCGGGTTCTCCGGCTTTCTCCCACAATCCAACGACAGACAGATAGGGAATTTAGATTGTGAGTTCCAATGGGGGCAGTGGTGATAGTCTCTGGAAAATGCTGCAGAATATCATGGCTCTCAATAAGCCCTATTATTGGTCTTTAGGGTTGGAGTTAAAGTTGGGCTATTTAGGTCGTCATTCTCAATATGGTAAAGGGAGAAGGAAAACTACAAATAGTGTGACGCTAGGTAGGGAAGGGACACCCTGTGTCTAGGGAGAGGGAAGATGGTGACGCCTGACTGAACCTGCTGCTGGTCCCTGGGGTCCCTCACCACCCTAGATAGGTTCCGCACCTATGCGGCGAGCCGGATACCTGACCCTAGGTATCCCTAGTGCTGGGCCCTAAATACGGAATGGATGGGATGAGCTCTTCATCAGCCCCACTAAACACTATATTATTATTATTATTATTATTATTATTATTATTATTGTTATGATTATTATTAATTTATTATTATGATTATTATTATTTATTAAGTACGAGGTTACATTAGCCCTGGTGGCCAGTGTGAAAAGAACAAAATTTTGTAATTTTTTTATTATTTTTTTATTTATTTATTTTTTTTTAAATACCTATTGTGGTAATAAATAAAGAAAAAATATCCAAAATGTTTAAATCCTCCTTTTTTTCTCCTGGTCAGTGGAATAACAGTACATGGGATGCAGTGCCTTTTTTTTCAGAATCACTCAGGGTCCCAGAGAGTAGAGCCCTGGTAAGCATATCCCAGCTATATGCCGTCACACAATAGTCTGTTGCCACTACAGCTATGACACACTAACGCCCATACCGGCGTCCCAGCGCTGTCCTGCCCACCTCCCCCAGTAGGGTTCTCTCATCTGTCCGGACGTCCTGCGGTGGCTGCCCTGTCCCCAGTCCATGCTGCCATCTCCCAAAGCCTGTGTACACCTCAGACCCAGACCTGGAAGTGCCTCTCAGATCAGCTAAGAGGTTGCAGTTATTTAAGGCACCTTCCCCTTAAGGGAGGTGCCTGAGCAACAAGTTAGCAGCTGCATTGATCGCTTTTGTTTACCTATGAATAAGGACATGTTTTTAACCTCCTGTCCGAAACGAGTAAGGATATTATGATACCCCTTTACCCCCTTTTGCAGTTTTCATATTTTTAACTTATATATTTCAATACATTTTTGATTTTTATATAAAATAATTTTTGGTGCTGGATTCCATTTTTCCCTGCCCCCTTCCTCCCCTCATTGACTTACTAGTGGCTTCCCTGTCCCCAGTCCATGCTGCCGTCTCCCAAAGCCTGTGTACACCTCACACCCAGACCTGGAAGTGCCTCTCAGATCAGCTAAGAGGTTACAGTTATATAAGGCACCTTCCCCTTAAGGGAGGTGCCTGTGCAATGAGTTAGCAGCTGCTGTCATTGTGTTGAGTGCTGCTGCTGACATTTATTTATATATCAGTGCTGGGCCAGTTTGCTGATCTGCTGATGCCACTACTATGCACAAGTATCCACGCCGGTTGCTGCTGCCGTATCTACGTATCCATCCAATCCGGACGGATCCACTACTCTGGCTGCTGCTGATTCTACCTAGGACTGTACTGTGTGTATGGCGCCAGCTGTTGGGATATGGCAGATCCCCTGGCGCTGTCGCCTGCTGGTGAAGACTCGGCGGCCGGTCCAGTTCACTCCCCCATGCAAGTGAACGGTATCTTCGGACCCACTAATACACTTTGGGTTCATAACCCTTTTTGAGGGGTGCTGCCTATCACTTTTTGAGGAAGGGGGCTGATGACCTACTGTGACTATTGGTCCTTTTCTGATCAGTGAACCCCTCTGCAGCCCCTGCGTGCGCTATATTTAGCCGCATCATCCATCTATGAGAATATGGCGCTGTCAAGTATTGCAAAGACTGAAATAGTTAATATACTGATTGCTTTAAAAAGGTCAATGGCTTCCTTCCCGTCACCGCCATGTGACTGATGTTGTGCTCCGCAGCGGCAGTGTGTAACCGTGACAGATCTTTCCCTGGGTGATGAAATATAATCAAAATGTCTTGTAAGCAAAATAGTAATTATTATAAGCATAAACCTTCCAAGTTGTTGCAGCCGCACGAGGGCTTCCAAATAGCTAATGCTGCACCAGGGGACCCATAACTCTGAGCGCGCGGCTCGGGTGGGCTTAATACAGGCCCTGGCTGCTCCTTTCTCTGCATTGACATCCACATATTATGCTAATAACAAGATACATAAGTCAGCGTTACACTAGGTGGCTTTGTTACGCTGCAAAATGAGCCGCTGATACATGAACGCCACCATAAAGCCAGATAATGCAGCTCTTATGGGGCCCTTGAAGATAGAGAGCCCGGGCCTTTGCTACCGATACAAGACCCCCCTACACTGACAATGTTTGCCATTTACATGCTAATATGATGTTTTGCAATGTAATATGGCGCCACCTTGTGTTCAACATGAATAGCAATGTTCTTGTCCATAATGGTATAATGTTGTCAGCTTCCAGAAGGGGAAGGAGACTGATTTTGCTCAGAGTCTGTACCCGGCAACATTAAGAGGGACACAAGGTATAAAAAAAATATATGATGTTTGATAGGAAAGTTATTAATGGGATTGTCCAACTACCAGCTGAATAATGTTGGACACACATGCTCAGCCATGTCTCTGCCGATTGATGCTGTGTTCACTGACAGCAGAGACAATAGAAATAGTTTTTCAGCCTGCTTGTCAGGGAAGGTTCACAGCCTCGTCTGTAGCATGGTAATAAGCCGAAAAGACTCTTTAGTGAGTATAAGAAGGGATAATGTCAGCTTCCAGAGGGGGAAGGAGACTGTTTTGCTCAGCAACATCAAGAAGGACACATGGTAAAAAAATATTTGATGTTTGGCAAGAAAGTTATTAATGGGATAGCCTAGAGTTTAAAGTGAATAGCAATGTCCTTGTCCAACTACCAGCTGAATAATGTGGGACACACATGCTCGGCCAAGTCTCTGCCGATTGATGCTCTGTTCGTTGACAGCACAGACAAGAGAAATAGTTTTATAGCCTGCTTGTCAGGGAAGGTTCACACCCTCATCAGTAGCATGGCAGTAAGTCGAAAAGACTATTTACTGAATATAAGAAGGGATAATGTTGTCAGCTTCCAGAAGGGGAAGGAGACTGATTTTGCTCAGAGTCTGTACCTGGCAACATCAAGAAGGATACATGGTAAACAAAATATGATGTTTGGTAAGAAAGCTATTAATGGGATTGTCCAACAACCAACTGAATCATGTGGGACACACATGCTCAGCCAAGTCTCTGCCAATTGATGCTCTGTTCGCTGACAGCTTAGACAAGAGAAATAGTTATATAGCCTGCTTGTCAGGGAAGGTTCACAGCCTCGTCAGTAGCATGACAATAAGCCAAAAAGACTATTTCTGTAGCGAATCTAAGAAGGGATAATGTCAGCTTCCAGAGGGAGAAGGAGACTGGTTCTGCTCAGAGCCCGCTCACAGCAACACCAGGACAAACGCAAAAAAATATGATTTGATTTGCTAACCCCTTAAAGGGAATCTGTCAGCAGGATTTCAGCCCCCCAAACTATTTATATATGCATGTAGTGCTTTCAAAGACAAGTCCAGCAATACCTTTATATGGCCTGTCTGTTCCTTTGTTACTGAGAAATCAGTGCTTGAAATGATATTCAAATGAGGCTGAAGAGCTATGGTAGATCTAAAGCCTTTGTCACTCCAGCTCTATTTCTCAACCAACAATGCTCCTCCTTTGGCTGAAATCGCACAGTGTAGAGTCTATCAGTCAAACAGGGGGAAGTGGAGAATAGAATTGGAGTGCCGGAGGCTTCAGATCTACCAAAGCCTCATTTGCATATAATTTCAAACACTGATTTCTCAGTAACAGAGGAACACACTGGCCATGTAAAAGTATTGCTGGACTTGTCTTTGAAAGAGCTACATGCACATATAAATAGTTTGGGGGTGAAATCTTGCTTACAAATTCCCTTAAAGGGGTTAGTAAATCAAATCATATGTTTTTGCATTTGTCCTGGTGCTGCTGTGTGCAGGTTCTGAGCAGAATCAGTCTCCTTCCCCCTCTGGCAGTTGACAATATAATCCCATTTCACTTTCCCGGCAAAAGGAGTCTTTTTGTCTTTGAAAGAGCTACATGCACATAAAAATAGTTTGGGGGTGAAATCCTGCTGACAGATTCCCTTGAAGAAAAAAAAAAAAAATTAATATATATATATATATATATATATATATATATATATATATATATATATATAAAAAGCTGAGTGTATATATGTGTGTATGTATGTGTATATATGTCCGCTAAAGGAATCCGCACCATCGCATTTACAATCACAAAATTTTGCACAGACGCCCCATGTGACCCAGGGAACGTCAAAAAAGACTATGTTTTGACAAGAAAATGTAACCCTGCGCTTTATGGTTACTCTCCAAAAACCCTGCCTCCGTTAAAGTCAATGGAGCTGGGAACTACAGGTTATTAATAGCAGCTGTGATTTGTTGCTATAGGAACGAAAGACATTCATAGTATAAGAAGCTTATGTGTGAGGTAATATGATGTCGGTGAAGAGACGGATAGAGACAGAAAAAGACACACAGAGAGAGAAACAGAGGCAGACCGACACAGACAGGGAAAGAGTCAGAGAGAGATAGAGACCGACAGAAAAACAGACAGAGAGACAGACAGAGACAGATGGGGAAAGAGGCAGACAGGGAAAAAGACAGACAGAGAGGCAGGGAAAGACAGACAAGGAAAGAGACATAGAAAGAGATAGACGGGGAAAGAGACAGACCTGGAAAGAAACAAACAAGGAAAGAGACACAGAGATAGACAGAGACAGGCAGACAGGGAAAGAGACAGGCAGCAAAAGAGACAGACAAAGACAGATGGGGAAAGAGACAGACCAGGAAAGATATAGACCTGTGAAAGAGACAGACCTGGAAAGAGACAGATGGGGAAAGAGACAGACCTGGAAAGAGACAGATGGGGAAAGAGACAGATGGGCAAAGAGACAGACGAGGAAAGAGACAGACAGAGAGACAGGGAAAGACAGATAGGGAAAGAGACGGGGAAAGAGACAGACGGGGAAAGAGACAGACGGGGAAAGAGACAGACGGGGAAAGAGACAGACCTGGAAAGAGACAGACGGGGAAAGAGACAGATGGGGAAAGAGACAGAGACAGGCAGACAGGAAAAGAGACAGACAGAGAGACAGGGAAAGAGAGATAGGGAAAAAGACAGGGAAAGAGACAGACGGGGAAAGAGGCAGATGGGGAAAGAGATAGAGACAGACAGACACAGAGATAGAGAGAGACAGAGAGACTGATATAGAGACAGACTGAGAGAGAGACAGAGACATAGACACAGACAAACAGGGAAAGAGACAGACAGAGACTGGGAGAGAGACAGAGACAGTTACTATCCCCGGCAACACCGGGTACTACAGCTAGTATATATATTTCCCATAGATTCCAATACTTTCCCCATTGGATAAGTACATTGGCTTCCAGCAGCCGGATCTCTTGCAATGCGCTTGTCTTAAGGATACTCAGAAACCAAGCCTGGATATTCCAATTAAGATGCCTTTACCTTTGCAGCCGCGTTACTGTATAGAGTTGTGTTATAAGCGACATTCTGACGTCACAGCGCGCTGATTACAATATCTCACCCATCCTCATCGCATCTTAGCTGCTATGTAATTAGCTCGGCAATAGCTCTACACGTCTTATGTGTATGCAGTTTTCAGCTCCGCTGACCACGTATAGCATTCACAGGAGCTTAAAAATGCATTGAAAACAGCCGTGTATGGGCATATTTTGCGGCTATTAGTGCTGGAACAAGTAAAAAGTAAAGACCATTAATCAACACTCAAAACACATGAAAACATTGAGCATAACTAATCCTTATTCCATGACACAGGCTACAGCATTAGTAAGAAAATAATCAGTTTGTGGTCCTGGCAAAGGCTCCAACTGCACTCTATGGGCCGCACGGCTCTTATATATGCCCCCAAGACAAGAGGCAGTGACTGGGACTGTCCCCCAGGGGAGGTGACGGACTCAGGACTCCAGGTAGGCTGGACAGGCGGGTACGGACAGGAATGGTGGGTACGGCAGGGATAGACATGTATGAGGGGGCAGACTCAGGTGCAGGTGACTGACATAGGGGTAACAGGACAGGAGCTAGCAGACTGACTGACTAACTAGAAGCACTGCGCAGGACCCTCCCCTAATGGGAGGGTGCCTTAAATACACAATCCCTCCCAGGCATAGGCGGAGAGGCATTTCCTGGAAAAGAGGAGGTTTGGTGTGCGCATGCGCATACTAGGTGCAGTCCTAGGAATCCTGTGTGGCATGTACAGTGCCCGAGAGGGGAAGGAGGCAGCAGCACACATGGATGGCTGGGGGAGTGTGGGGGAGGACACGACTCGGCTGGGGCGGTAAGTCAGAGTCTACAGTGGCGAAAAGAACAAATGTCTTCATGTCACCAGTGGGACCTCATACAGTGCCACCTGCTCATCACCACCAGGCCCTTGGGTGGTATCACCACTTGGTCAGAGCTGGTGGCACTACATGGTGGCTCTGCATTGATACTGTGATGAGCCAAGGAGGATCCCATTCAAAAATATGCTATGAGGCTCTGGCTCTTCTAATTATAACTTCATAATACTTGCATCCTATGGCGGCACACATGCATATTATGTGCCCCATTATGAAAGGAGTCTGGCATTCTAAATGTGCCGAATTGTCAAGGGGTAAATGGATACAGGACAGGGACCCCTAGGCTGGCCCTCAGATAAGAGTCCCAGCGCTGTCCCTTATCTCAAAAGTAGATTTGATGGTAACCAGGTCCGAGCCCCCACTGTGGTCCTAACTCAATCCGAGATGATCTTACTCCCTCTCTCCCACATCCTTGGGCCGGGCCAGTAAACACAAAGACAAAACCCCACAAAATGACACAGACAAGGGAGAACAGAAAGTCATACACACAGCAATCAGAACACACAGGAGAAACAATATGTATACTGGTGGCAAAGCAAAAGGGGAGGAAGTAACGCACAACAGGGGAACACTCACACCACTCAGAAGCGCAACAGGGATCACCATAAACAGGAGAAAAAACAAGACTGGGATCGCTGGAGTAAAAACTGAAGCTATCATCAGCACCTCCTGGAAGGAGGCAGTGCCTTAAATAGGGAAGTGACAGCTGCACTTGGCAATCAGCAACCTTAGCACTTAGGTCCTACTCGGCAGTCTGCAGAGCTGAAGACCAGTGAACCTGAACCAGACGACGCCCTGCTCTGGCTGAACAATCCAGAAGCCGCAGGTTGCTTGTCAGACACTGCAGTGTGAACAGAGTCTGACGCCACAGTGCCAGCAGGTGTGTGCAGAGCTGAACATCACATGGCATGGATTCAAAACAGGCGTTATGTTTCGGCCTAGCAATGAGACCTTCATCAGACAACAAAGGGTTGTATCCCGTTTCTCAATTGCGCTATCTCCTATTTCACTGCTCATGTTTATTACCATTCAGCAATCTGATGAAGGTCTTATTGTTAGGCCAAAACGTAACATATATTTTAGATTGCTACTCCATATTTTTGGAGCGTTGGATTCCTTTTGTACTTTGTTTGGACTCCTATCCGAGCATGCAGTATTACAGAGAGCCATATATCCTTTTCCAGTGCTGCCTTACAACACCCATGCACACTGCTCATGTCTATTACCATTCAACAATCTGATGAAGGTCTTATTGTTAGACTGAAACATAACGTATTTTTTGGATTCGGAGCACTGGATTCCTTTTGTACTTTGTTTGGACTCCTATCCGAGCACTTAGTACTACAGAGAGCCATATATCCTTTTCCAATGCTGCCTTACAACACCCATGCACACTGCTCATGTCTAAGGTCTTATTGTTAGACAAAAACGTAACTTATATTTTGTATTGCTATTCCACATTTGGAGAGCTGGATTCCTTTGGTACTTTGTTTGGACTCCTATCCGAGCACTTAGTACTACAGAGAGCCGTATATCCTTTTCCAGTGCTGCTTTACAACACCCATGCACACTGAAGGTCTTATTGTTAGACCAAAACGTAAGGTATGTTTTTGATTGCTATTCCACATTTGGAGCGCTGGATTCCTTTGGTACTTTGTTTGGACTCCTATCCGAGCACTCAGTACTACAGCGACCCGTATATCCTTTTCCAGTGCTGCTTTACAACACCCATGCACACTGAAGGTCTTATTGTTAGACCGAAACGTAAGGTATGTTTTTGATTGCTATTCCACATTTGGAGCGCTGGATTCCTTTGGTACTTTGTTTGGACTCCTATCCGAGCACTCAGTACTACAGCGACCCGTATATCCTTTTCCAGTGCTGCTTTAAAACACCCATGCACACTGAAGGTCTTATTGTTAGACCGAAACGTAAGGTATGTTTTTGATTGCTAGTCCACATTTGGAGCGCTGGATTCCTTTGGTACTTTGTTTGGACTCCTATCCGAGCACTTAGTACTACAGAAACCCGTATATCCTTTTCCAGTGCCGTCTTACCCTCTACACAAGGTTGTTTTGCTGAACTTTGGGTACAAGAAGCGTTTGGTTTGCTCCTCTATAAATAAGCCCAATTTGGACGTCTCGCCCATTGTGCGCAGCGTATCTGTAAGCAGCGTGGCCTCTCTGCTGTAGACCTGGCAGTTGGATACCAGAGCCCCCCTCCCGAGACACCAGCTGGTTCCTGGTGGTCTGCTACAACCGATACTTGGGTTTTCCATGCAGATAGATCACATCATGAACTGATCACTTGTGTGGTTATTGCTTCAAGATGACAGCGGCATTTAGCTGCAGTCGCAGGAGCCCCAGCTGTTGTCGGCCTCGGGCTCCAGTCCCAGGTTTGATCCCTTCTGCAAATGAGAAACTCGTTGGGATTTTTCTCCCTTTTTTTCTTTTTTTATTACGTATTGTTTGAGTACATTGATTAAATTAGAATAAGACCTTCACTTTTCACAGCCGCGGACATAACCTGTGTGATGCATAAATTAGAAACATACTGGTGAACGGGAAAGCGGGCTTCATTCATTACCCAGCGCTGGATACAGGTTATCATCACTTTAATGGGACTGGAAACGTTATTGTATACTGTGATATGGGAAATTCAGGACTGGAATTGTCACGGGGGACTAGCGGGGTACATGGATATTTTTTACCTCTTCATTATTACCCTATTTCTATACATTAATGTCATAAAAAACCTTCAAACTGCACTAATCATCTAATGTTTACTAACTATCCTATGTCAGAAGCCTGGAGAAACACAGATTGGGCATATCAGCTGTCAGCATGCCCAATCTCTGGAGATAATCTGCCACCAAAACCATTTTGGTGGTGGTAAAGCCCCTCTCTCCTTTGAGAAAACAAGTACGGTATGTTCAGTTGGAAGAAACATATGTCGGAATAAAGAGCACTGTCATGCTAAGTGCAGAGAAGTAACTGAATGAAGCCGTCTTCCACAACCTCACCTTTTGTAGCAGAGTTTGGTTGTTCCTCACTCAATTTTAAATCTCCTACACAGCTGTTTCTGTTTCAGTCATTCAGTTAATGACTGTTTCAACCTTCATATGAAACTGATGATCATTGTTACCTGTTTAGTATAATTGATTACTCGTGCACTTGACTATAATCTTACAAAATCCCTGACTTTGGGTAAGTGTACCTAGAAGTAATAATGCCGTTTTTATGGCAATTTTTGCTCATACCAAATATAGATATGATTTACCTTTCTCTTTTGTTAATTCATACTAGCTGTACTACCCGGCTTCGCCCGGGTTAATAACTGCTGTTAACAAAATAGAATGTATTTACAAAAATGTATTCAGCACACAAAAACCACAAAACAAATAGATATAAATGTAATTATTAAAAGGCAAAAACTGAGCTAATAGAAGCATTTCACAACATATATTTCAACACCACAGATATTCCACACAGATTTAACTAAATTGACCAGTAATGTGCTCCGTCTGTCTCTTTCCAGGTCTGTCTCTTTCCCCGTCTGTCTCTTTCCAGGTCTGCCTCTTTCCCCGTCTGCCTCTTTCCCCGTCTGCCTCTTTCCCCGTCTGCCTCTTTCCTCGTCTGCCTCTTTCCCCATCTGCCTCTGTCTGTCTCTTTCCCCATCTGTTTCTTTCCCCGTCTGTCTCTTTCCCCATCTGTTTCTTTCCCCGTCTGTCTCTTTCTCAGTCTGTCTGTCTCTTTCTTTTTTCAATTGATAAAAAAAATAAACTATTAACACTTTTTATTTTTTTTTTAAGCATTCTTACTTTGCAGTATTTTTTCTAGACATAGGCCTGAAACCTTTGCACAGCAGTATACATACACATTATTCATCATAGTATACATATGCTGAATATAGAGGAGAGAAGAGATCTATCTATCTATGAATTATACATCTCTATCTATGTACAGTATCTCTCTCGATTCATCTATCTATCCATCTATCTCTCTAATTATCTATCTATCCCTCTATCTATCTATCCCTTTATCTATCTATCCGTTTATCTATCTATCCATCCCTCTGTCTATCTATTTATCTATATCTATCTATCTATCTATCTATCTATCCCTCTATCTATCTATCTATCCCTCTATCTATCTCTCTATCCATCCATCCATCCATCCATCCATCCATCTATCCCTCTATCTCATGTGTATATGGCCTTTCCACTTTCTGCAGACCACCACTCCTAAAAGTCATTTTTTAACTAAATATTTGGGTGGTCGTCTCAGAGAGGTTTCATTGTGTATTTTTCCCACTTCTGTGAGATCCGAGCTGTGATCCCCGGCAGTCGCTGCGGTCTCCTGGGAGGGAGCTGTGATCCGGCAGTCGCTGCGGTCTCCTGGGAGGGAGCTGTGAGCCGGCAGTCGCTGCGGTCTCCTGGGAGTGAGCTGTGATCCGGCAGTCGCTGCGGTCTCCTGGGAGGGAGCTGGGATCCCCGGCAGTCGCTGCGGTGTCCTGGGAGGGAGCTGGGATCCGGCAGTCGCTGCAGTCTCCTGGGAGGGAGCTGTGATCCGGCAGTCGCTGCGGTCTCCTGGGAGGGAGCTGGAATCCCCGGCAGTCGCTGCGGTCTCCTGGGAGGGAGCTGGGATCCCCGGCAGTTTCTGCGGTCTCCTGGGAGGGAGCTGTGATCCGGCAGTCGCTGCGGTCTCCTGGGAGGGAGCTGTGATCCCCGGCAATCGCTGCGGTCTCCTGGGAGGGAGCTGTGATCCGGCAGTCGCTGCGGTCTCCTGGGAGGGAGCTGTGATCCCCGGCAGTCGCTGCGGTCTCCTGGGAGGGAGCTGTGATCCCTGGCAGTCGCTGTGGTTTCCTGGGAGGGAGCTGTGATCCCCGGCAGTCGCTGCGGTCTCCTGGGAGGGAGCTGGGATCCTCGGCAGTCGCTGCGGTCTCCTGGGAGGGAGCTGTGATCCGGCAGTCGCTGCGGTCTCCTGGGAGGGAGCTGGGATCCCCGGCAGTCGCTGTGGTCTCTTGAGAAGGAGCTGTGATCCGGCAGTCGCTGCGGTCTCCTGGGAGGGAGCTGTGATCCGGCAGTCGCTGCGGTCTCCTGGGAGGGAGCTGTGATCCGGCAGTCGCTGAGGTCTCCTGGGAGGGAGCTGTGATCCCCGGCAGTCGCTGCGGTTTCCTGTGAGGGAGCTGTGATCCAGCAGTCGCTGCGGTCTCCTGGGAGGGAGCCATGATCCGGCAGTCGCTGCGGTCTCCTGGGAGGGAGCTGTGATCCACGGCAGTCGCTGCGGTCTCCTGGGAGGGAGCTGTGATCCGGCAGTCGCTGCGGTCTCCTGGGAGGGAGCTGTGATCCGGCAGTCGCTGCGGTCTCCTGGGAGGGAGCTGTGATCCGGCAGTCGCTGCGGTCTCCTGGGAGGGAGCTGTGATCCGGCAGTCGCTGCGGTCTCCTGGGAGGGAGCTGTGATCCGGCAGTCGCTGCGGTCTCCTGGGAGGGAGCTGTGATCCGGCAGTCGCTGCGGTCTCCTGGGAGGGAGCTGTGATCCGGCAGTCGCTGCGGTCTCCTGGGAGGGAGCTGTGATCCGGCAGTCGCTGCGGTCTCCTGGGAGGGAGCTGTGATCCCCGGCAGTTGCTGCGGTCTCCTGGAAGGGAGCTGTGATCCGGCAGTCGCTGCGGTCTCCTGGGAGGGAGCTGTGATCCGGCAGTCGCTGCGGTCTCCTGGGAGGGAGCTGTGATCCGGCAGTCGCTGCGGTCTCCTGGGAGGGAGCTGGGATCCCCGGCAGTCGCTGTGGTCTCTTGAGAGGGAGCTGTGATCCGGCAGTCGCTGCGGTCTCCTGGGAGGGAGCTGTGATCCGGCAGTCGCTGCGGTCTCCTGGGAGGGAGCTGTGATCCGGCAGTCGCTGCGGTCTCCTGGGAGGGAGCTGTGATCCCCGGCAGTCGCTGCGGTCTCCTGGGAGGGAGCTGTGATCCGGCAGTCGCTGCAGTCTCCTGGGAGGGAGCTGTGATCCCCGGAAGTCGCTGCGGTCTCCTGGGAGGGAGCTGTGATCCAGCAGTCGCTGCGGTCTCCTGGGAGGGAGCTGTGATCCGGCAGTCGCTGCGGTCTCCTGGGAGGGAGCTGTGATCCGGCAGTCGCTGCGGTCTCCTGGGAGGGAGCTGTGATCCGGCAGTCGCTGCGGTCTCCTGGGAGGGAGCTGTGATCCAGCAGTCGCTGCGGTCTCCTGGGAGGGAGCTGTGATCCCCGGCAGTCGCTGCGGTCTCCTGGGAGGGAGCTGTTATCCGGCAGTCGCTGCGGTCTCCTGGGAGGGAGCTGTGATCCCCGGCAGTCGCTGCGGTCTCCTGGGAGGGAGCTGGGATCCCCGGCAGTCGCTGCGGTCTCCTGGGAGGGAGCTGTGATCCGGCAGTCGCTGCGGTCTCCTGGGAGGGAGCTGTGATCCGGCAGTCGCTGTGGTCTCCTGGGAGGGAGCTGTGATCCCCGGCAGTCGCTGCGGTCTCCTGGGAGGGAGCTGTGATCCGGCAGTCGCTGCGGTCTCCTGGGAGGGAGCTGTGATCCCCGGCAGTCGCTGCGGTCTCCTGGGAGGGAGCCGTGATCCGGCAGTCGCTGCGGTTTCCTGGGAGGGAGCTGTGATCCGGCAGTCGCTGCGGTCTCCTGGGAGGGAGCTGGGATCCGGCAGTCGCTGCGGTCTACTGGGAGGGAGCTGGGATCCAGCAGTCGCTGCGGTCTCCTGGGAGGGAGCTGGGATCCGGCAGTCGCTGCGGTCTCCTGGGTGGGAGCTGTGATCCGGCAGTCGCTGTGGTCTCCTGGGAGGGAGCTGGGATCCGGCAGTCGCTGTGGTCTCCTGGGAGGGAGCTGGGATCCGGCAGTCACTGCGGTCTCCTGGGAGGAAGCTGTGATCCGGCAGTCACTGCGGTCTCCTGGGAGGGAGCTGTGATCCGGCAGTCGCTGCGGTCTCCTGGGAGGGAGCTGTGATCCCCGGCAGTCGCTGCGGTCTCCCGGGAGGGAGCTGTGATCCCCGGCAGTCGCTGCGGTCTCCCGGGAGGAAGCTGTGATCCCCGGCAGTCGCTGCGGTCTCCTGGGAGGGAGCTGTGATTCAGTGACCCGCAGACGTAGAATCTCCCTGGAAGTCACGATTACATTAGCGCAAACAGTAGAGCGAAAATATTAGCAAAATAAAGCGTGTACGCTCCCCCGTCACCTCCTCCTGCACGGGAACCTTTGTGCAGCAATCAGCTCAGCGCGGCGCTGTACAGTCACTGAGTTCCATTGCTACTAATTTACTGAGATGAGATGTCTTCTACTGGGTTCATCCTTCTGCAAATAGCCCCACAGGGGATTTCTTGGCGATCAAACTCCCCGGCTGCCAATCTCCGCGCTCCCGGTGAATTTTCTCTGTGTATCTGGATTTCTACTTTCCAGCTCCTGAAATTCTTTGTCAGGTTGAGCATTGTAAAATGTGTAATGCAACAGGCAGAAGCCTTTATGTTGTCCGTGTGAGGAATAGCGAACAAGCTGGAATGACAGGCGGCGTTTTATCACTTCCAGATCTGCGCGCTGCTTTTATTCTCCTCCCCCCCCCCTCCAGTTTCAAAGTTAGAGGGAACACTTAGGGGATTTATTTTACAGGGCGGCTAGGGCGCATATTTGGGGGGCAATAGTGCACCAGTGTCAGGGTCCGCAGCCGTCAATTAATTGGTAGACATTGTATATATCTTGTTTCTGAACTCTGTGTTTCCTCTGTTGTTCTTCCTGGAAATGTATCACTACTTTGACAACTGGCATTAAAGTTGCAAGATATTCGTAAACGAGAGATGTCAAAAACACCTCCTGCAACTCAACTGAGTCTGTACCGTAAGCTCCCTAACGTCCCTATACAGGTCCTTCCCCCCATCGCTATCACGTGCCTAGGCCCTCGCTTGCCCTGAACACACCCTGACTAGTGAGAAGGCCAGCGAGGTCACTAGTCCCACCACTGCAATAATAACACAGAAGGTGAGGGAAAAAGAAACAAAAAGGAAAACATTCCAAGTTTCTTGAATGCAGAAAAACACCGTGTTATGGGGGGACTGGCAGATTAGGACCAGGGGGTATATATCCCAATCACCAGTCGGGGCCCACCGTGCTCCAGATGGTAATGGAGCTGCTGGCACCCTGTGGGTTAGGCGGAGACTATAGAGCTGGATGGCTCTGAGATAACCCAGGGAACCGGTCACGTGTGTAGTGACACGTCAGACCGGACGACAACCCAGTTAGCGTTTCGGTGGAATTGGCGCAACCCCGACCACGTGTGCAGGGAACACGTCAAGACGGATGGTTACCAGGTAGCGTTGACCGAGAAGACCGCTGCGACAGCGCCCTGTCGGCCTTGTGTGTCAGACACAACAGGCCAAGCGGTCCTTCGATTAGCGTTTCTGGTCACTAATCGAATGGCCACGTGTGTAGAGGACACGTCAGGCCAAGATACCACACCAGTAGCGTTGACTGGGAAGCCAAGGAGGATAATAGGTTCACACACCAAATCCTGGAACACCCTGTTAACTCCACAGGGGTCCTGGGGTATGCTGTCCGTGCGCGAAGGAGGCACAGCCAGACAGGTGGCGCAACAGGTGCATTGTCGTGTGCGTAGAGGGCACTCTCGGACAGGTGACGCAGCAGCTGCAGCCCAGTTAACGCTACTGGACTGCTCTAGCACAACAGGAACGATAGCAAGGAAGCACGGTGCCTGACCCTCATGTGCTGAGCCACGAATCTTGGCATGACAGGCACCGTTCGCCTAGCCCTACCTACTGTTTCCAACAAGGCTTATGCCACCATGAATTCTAAGTGAAGACTGCGCACCTCCATGTTGTCTCCAGCCCCTTTTATAACCTGGGTCCGCCCCAAACCCAGGGTGGAACCACCAAGGTCCAATAGCAGAGTGCCATGTCATCAGTGACGTCACTAGCGATCTATCCGGAACCACCACGTCATTGATGACCTCATGGCAGCCACGCTCCAAACACTTCACCAGTCATCGTCTGACGACCAATGGTGAGGTGCCAGATCATAGGCACGGGCGTTTGCGAGCCAGTCCGGAGTGGCCACGTCATCAGGACACCTGACATCCTCTGCCCTATCAGGGCCTGCCACCTCACGGACATGCTCAGTCAGGTCCTTACCAGACCTAGCCTCTGATGCACTAAGTGCCTGGGCATGCTCAGTAGCCTGAGCAACAGGCTCAGAAAGCAGACTATCAGTTTGAGCATGCTCAGAAGGCACATCCCAGAACTTAGACACAGCATGAAGTCCAAGAACCTGTCCAAAGAGGCTGTTAGGATTAATTGTGGGAGCATGCTCAGTAGCCTGAACTGAGGACTTAGTCTCAGAAATGACACAATCAGGCTGAGCATGCTCACTAGGCAAAACACCGGGCTTATACTCTGACTGGGGTAAATCGGCGCACGCATGCGCACTAGCCACCTCTCCACACTTAGACGTGATGGAAGGAGCAGCCAACTGGACGACCCGAGGCACAGCCAAGAATGGCAGCCGACACCTGGGTGCAACAGGAACCGCAGCAGGCTGCTTGCGGCTATGGTGGCGCCGGTTCGTAACACACCGCAGCTGCAATAGTGATGACTCCTCAAGCTTTTCCAGAGTGGTCAGCAATAGAATGAGAATCTATAACCGGCATCAGATGGTAAGACATGTGTCAGGGTTCGCAGCAGTCAATTAATTGGTAGACATTTTATATATCTTGTTTCAGAACTCTAGTGTAGATTGCTCAGTGCGTATCGTTTACTCTGGTCTTCCTGATCAGCGATCAGTAAATGTTAATCATCAGTCAAATTGTGCCGCGGTTGATGCATGTGTCATGCCACAGTGTACAGACACTCAGAGTGCAGCGCAACACAAGGGTGACAACGGGGATGGTATAGAAGGGAGGCCCTGGCGATAGAGAAAGGGGAGAGCGGACAGTTTCTGCAACTCACCTGAGTCTGTACCTTAAGCTCCCTAACATCCCTATACAGGTCTCCCCCCATCGCCGTCATGTGCCAAGGCACTTGCTTGCCTTGAACTCACCATGGCTAGTGAGAAGGCCAGCGAGAGCACTAGTCTGACCACTGCAATAAGACAACACAAGGTAAGGGAGACAAAGTGAAAAACACACAAAAAGGAAAACACTTCAAGTTTCATCAATGCAGTAAAACACCGGAGCTAAAATAGTGAAGACTCCTCAGCTTCTTCCAGACAGGCCCTTCCTTCTAAAAAGGTCAGCAATAGAATGAGATTCTATAACCGGTATCAGATGATAAGACATGTGACTTTTGATAGCAAAGGGGAGTGGTCACAAAAGAGCTGCACCTAAGATTAAGGCTACAAAGAATAGCTAGATGGGAGTGGTCACAAAAGAGCTGCACCTAAGATTAAGGCTACAAAGAATAGCTAGATAGGAAAGAACCCTTAACCCCTGCAGCACTAAAAGAAAGTAGTTACATTCAAATACCAGTTGTAGATCTGCGAACAATAAGGCATTGTGACCTTCTGGTCCCAGAGCAGGATACACTCAAGACAGCATATAAGCGGACCTCTCAAAATACAGCATATTTTAATAGCTTTTTACAAAATGCTATAAAAATGGTTAAACTGCTTCCAAAATCTTTCTTTTTAACATCCAAAATTGGAAAAACATGTCATTTTGTATGGCCGGCATATGACCTGTGCAGTAGATATAATGAAGCTGACTTTAGACAATATATATTCTATATACAAGAGAACCAAGAGTTTTTTATGTGCAAAAGTAGACAATTTTATTAAATACAGAAGGTGAATAACCATAAAATCACATAAAATCACGTCACAACCGCGCACGCGCGGGAGCACGGACGCGTCTCCATGACTCCCGCGCGAGCAAGAGACGGCCAGACGGCGGCGATCAGGCAGGGACGAGCATGCGAGCAGGCGCACACGCACAAGAACCCCCGGAACTCGTCAAAAGCGTGACAGAATATACAAAGCATCGTGTTGCAGGTATACAGAGTCCACAGGTGCAGAGAAATGGCAGGCATAGTGACATTATTTATATCATGTTCCACAAGAGGTGTGCGCGGTTGTGACGTGACGGCGGCGGTCTCGCGGGACTTGCCTGCGGGCCGGCGCATGCGCCGTGTGTGAACTTCCGGGCCGGTCTCATAGCGCTCACATTTAAAAACCGGAGCTCAGGGATGGATGGTCAGAATACCTCCACCCTGATGAAGATTTTAACATATCGCCATTCGAAACGTACGTCGCTTTTATGAGGTCTTTGCTGAGACCAGGCTGGGCCATACCACCCCACCACTGACCGGTAGATATACCAAAGACAGCATGGCATTTGCCTTAATATGATGGGGTCTTGAGGGGCAATTGTGTTGACAGGTTGATATCGAATTGAATTGTATTAATAATATGCACCGGATTGGGTGCATTACTATGTTATATTATTGTCGCCTGAGACTATGCCCTGATATGGTATATATCCCAGCTCTGGGTCTTGTAAATTGTGGATTTTATGTGATTTTATGGTTATTCACCTTCTGTATTTAATAAAATTGTCTACTTTTGCACATAAAAACTCTTGGTTCTCTTGTATATATAACATGTTATTGAGTTTGTGCCAATTGTGGGGGCTCTTACCATATTGTCCCCACATATTATTACGTTGTGCTTTCTGGAGTGCTTTCTTAACTTGTACAATATATATTCTGCAGCACATTCCAAAATCCCCCATTCACATGTCATTTTTTGGAATTGTCCATGTTATTTCGGTACATACGTTGGCACTGCTTATTCTCCAGTGGAAATAAAAGGATCTGATGAGGAATCATAGGGTTCTATCAGTATCCATGATTAGCTTCAACAATGAGAACCCTTTCAACATCACAAGCAAAACTGTAAATTGCCCAAAGTTATTCTTCCGGTGTAGAAACTGCTGTGTTTTTTTAACGATTCTTTTTTATTATGTTTACCTTATAAAAAGTATATTTTATATTTAACCAGTTCACATTAATTTATATATATATACATACATATATATATATATATATATATATGGTGTGTGTGTGTATATATATATATATATATATATATATATATATATATATATATATATGGAGATATATATGAGATTATATATATGCATATATATATATATATATATATATATTATACACACACATATATATATATACTGTATATATAAAATAATGTAGTTACATTAATTAATAAAATATTCTACTAGTTTCAATTATTATTTTAAAAGGTACAATTAAAATGAATTTAAATTTAAAGTAAAAATTATTTTGATATTTTAAAATGTTTATGTTCATTTGCATATTATCTAACAATTATTCATATACTATATGTTGAATATTCTATTCAATTTCTTACATATATATATACAGTATATATATATATATATATATATATTATAAAATTACTGCATACGGTATATATATATAAAAAATGTATTATTATTAATATTATTAATATACTATATATTCTATATTATCTACAATTATTATTATTATACTATATATTTAAAAAATATATATATTTTACTTACGCAGTTATTACTTTGCAAAATCGCCAGATCAGTTTCTGCCTCCATTCAATCATTTCCCCTTCCCCATAAATAGATGTGTTGACTTCAGTCCATATTACTATACATACTGGTTGAACTAATGAAATGACCATGATCTTTATTGCCACTGTAGCTGAATTGTGTTGCTTTTTAAAGGGCATCTGTCTGCACAGAATGACTGTTCAAACCAAGTACAAGTACTCGGTGCATCATGGAGGGGGTAATCATTTAAGTACACCTTTCCACCTACTTGTCTTCCCTTTTACTCCACCCTTTGCTGGCTCTAAAAAGCCTGGGCTGTCAGTCTAAGAAGAGGGTCATGGAGATAGAGGGTAAAGAAGTATGTGGGAAAATGCACCTAAATGTTTGGCCACACAAAGCTTGGTTTGCACAGTCATTCTGTGCTGACAGACTCCCTTTAAGGTGGACCTGTTACTTGTGATAAAGATGGAATTTTTTTACTGATCTAAAATGCCCTTGCTCTCCTGAATCCGGCGATGCTTTTCTTGTGTTCTTGTGTCTCTCCATTCCTGAGATATGGCCCCCACCTTTCATATATATAAATCTAGTCTTTTAAGCCTAGTGGGTGTGGCTCTTAACTCTTTAAGAGCCACTCCCACTTTATTACAAAGACTAGAATTGTGTAGAGGAAAGAGGAGGCCATATCTCAGGAATAGAGATGCGCAGGAACAAAAGAAAAACAGCGTCATGTTCAGGAGATCATCGACATTTACGTCAGAAACAAAAATTACATATGTATGGAAAATGACAAATCCCCTTTAAGTAGACAATCTTAATCTGAATGGTCTGTATTGTACACAGGAAGGTGGAGCTGTCTGTGATCTATCCCTTTTCTCAAATTATAGATATATACATAGATATATGTTTATTAGATAGTTATACAGACTTGTCACTTGGGATAAATATGTAAAAAATTTTTTTACTGATTTAAATGCCCCTATTCTACTGAATCCAGTGATGTTTTTCTTTTGTTCCTGTGCTTCTCTGTTCCTGAGATATGGCCCCTCCTTTCATATATATAAATCTTGTCTTTTAAATTTAGTGGGTGTGGTCCTTAACTCTTTTCTGTGGGCGTCTTCCTAAGAACCACTCCCACTTTATTAAAAAGACTAGAATTGTGTACAGGAAAGAGGAGGCCATATCCCAGGAACAGAGAGGCGCAAGAACAAAAGGAAAACAGCGTCAGGTTCAGGAGAACAGGGGCATTTACAATATGAACAAAAATTACATATGTATGGGAAATGACAAATCCCCTTCAAGAATTGTGTACAGGAAAGAGGAGGCCATATCTCAGGAACAGAGAAGCGCAGGAACAAAAGAAAAACTGCGTCAGGTTCAGGAGAACATCGGCATTTAGACCGGGAACAAAAATTACATATGTATGGGAAATGACAACTCCCCTTCAAGAATTGTGTACAGGAAAGAGGAGGCCATATCTCAGGAACAGAGAAGCGCAGGAACAAAAGAAAAACAGCATCAGGTTCAGGAGAACAGCGGCATTTAGACCGGGAAGAAAAATTACATATGTATGGGAAATGACAACTCCCCTTCAAGAATTGTGTACAGAAAGAGGAGGTCAGGAACAGAGAGGCACAGGAACAAAAGAAAAACAGCATCAAGTTAGGGCGGCACGGTGGCTCAGTGGTTAGCACTGCAGCCTTGCAGCGCTGGGGTCCTGGGTTCTAGTCCCACTCAGGACAACATCTGCAAGGAGTTTGTATGTTCTCCCCGTGATTTGTGTGGGTTTCTTCTGGGGTCTCCGGTTTCCTCCCACACTCCAAAAAACCTACTGATAGGGAATTTAGATTGTGAGCCCCAATGGGGACAGTGTTGCCACTGTATGTAAAGCGCTGTGGAATTAATAGCGCTATATAAGTGAATAAATATTATTATTATAAGTTCAGGAGAACAGCGGCATTTACACCAGGAACAAAAATTACATATGTATGGGAAATGACAAATCCCCTTCAAAAATTGTGTACAGGAAAGAGGAGGCCATATCTCAGGAACAGAGAAGTGCAGGAACAAAAGAAAAACAGCGTCAGGTTCAGGAGAACAGTGACATTTACACCATAAACAAAAATTACATATGTAAGGAAAATGACAAATCCCCTTCAAGTATTGTATACAGGAAAGAGGAGGCCATATCTCAGGAACAGAGAAGCGCAGGAACAAAAGAAAAACGGCGTCAGGTTCAGGAGAACATCGGCATTTACAACATGAAAAAAAATTACATATGTATATGAAATGACAAATCCCCTTTAAGTAGACAATTCTTAATTTGTATGGTCTGTATTGCACACAGGAAGGTTGAGATGTCTGTGATCCACCCCTTTTCTCAAATTATAGATATAAACATATATATCAGATGGATAAGTAGGTATTTTTTTTATTTATTAAATTTTGTGGGTGTGGTCCTTAACTCTTTTCTGTGGGCGTCTTCCTAATAACCACTCCCATTTTATTAAAAAGACTAGAGTTGTGTACAGGAATTAGGAGGCCATATCTCAGGAACAGAGAGGCACAGGAACAAAGGAAAAACAGCGTCAGATTTAGAAGAACAGCGGCATTTACCCAAGGAACAAAAATTACATATGTATGGGAAATGACAAATCCCCTTCAAGAATTGTGTACAGGAAAGAGGAGGCCATATCTCAGGAACAGAGAAGCGCAGGAACAAAAGAAAAACTGCGTCAGGTTCAGGAGAACATCGGCATTTACAACATGAAAAAAAATTACATATATATATGAAATGACAAATCCCCTTTAAGTAGACAATTCTTAATTTGTATGGTCTGTATTGCACACAGGATGGTTGAGATGTCTGTGATCCACCCCTTTTCTCAAATTATAGATATAAACATATATCAGATGGATAAGTAGGTATTTTTTTTATTTATTAAATTTAGTGGGTGTGGTCCTTAACTCTTTTCTGTGGGCGTCTTCCTAAGAACCACTCCCACTTTATTAAAAAGACTAGAGTTGTGTACAGGAATTAGGAGGCCATATCTCAGGAACAGAGAGGCACAGGAACAAAGGAAAAACAGCGTCAGATTTAGAAGAACAGCGACATTTACCCAAGGAACAAAAATTACATATGTATGGGAAATGACAAATCCCCCTTAAGAATTGTGTACAGGAAAGAGGAGGCCATATCTCAGGAACAGAGAGGCGCAGAAAAAAATGAAAAACAGTGTCAGGTTCAGGAGAACAGTGACCTTTACACCATAAACAAAAATTACATATGTATGGGAAATGACAAATCCCCTTCAAGTATTGTGTACAGGAAAGAGGAGGCCATATCTCAGGAACAGAGGAGCGCAGGAACACAAGAAAAACAGCGTCAGGTTCAGGAGAACATCGGCATTTACAACATGAAAAAAAATTACATATGTATATGAAATGACAAATCCCCTTTAAGTAGACAATTCTTAATTTGTATGGTCTGTATTGCACACAGGAAGGTTGAGCTGTCTGTGATCCACCCCTTTTCTCAAATTATAGATATAAAGATATATATCAGATGGATAAGTAGGTATTTTTTTTATTTATTAAATTTAGTGGGTGTGGTCCTTAACTCTTTTCTGTGGGCGTCTTCCTAAGAACCACTCCCACTTTATTAAAAAGACTAGAGTTGTGTACAGGAAAGAGGAGGCCATATCTCAGGAACAAAGAGGCACAGGAACAAAGGAAAAACAGCGTCAGATTTAGAAGAGCAGCGGCATTTACCCAAGGAACAAAAATTACATATGTATGGGAAATGACAAATCCCCTTCAAGAATTGTGTACAGGAAAGAGGAGGCCATATCTCAGGAACAGAGAGGCGCAGAAAAAAAAGAAAAACAGTGTCAGGTTCAGGAGAACAGTGACATTTACACCATAAACAAAAATTACATATGTATGGGAAATGACAAATCCCCTTCAAGTATTGTATACAGGAAAGAGGAGGCCATATCTCAGGAACAGAGAAGCGCAGGAACAAAAGAAAAACTGCGTCAGGTTCAGGAGAACATCGGCATTTACAACATGAAAAAAAATTACATATGTATATGAAATGACAAATCCCCTTTAAGTAGACAATTCTTAATTTGTATGGTCTGTATTGCACACAGGAAGGTTGAGCTGTCTGTGATCCACCCCTTTTCTCAAATTATAGATATAAACATATATATTAGATGGATAGGTAGGTAAGGTATTTATTTTTTTAATGTCCTTTTATTAATATGGATAGTTGACCCAAAATGAGTGTCCATTGTGGGATTCTCTGTGGAATCTGGGTATGGAGAAGAGCTTCTTATTCTGTCTGCAATCGAATGACATCTTCCTATAAATGTGCGCCCAGGGATTAAGCCATCCCTCAGCTTTCCTTGGCAGAGTCCTTTATTATATACAATATTTACTTCAGGGGAAGTCTTGGCGTTTGTCATATTTATCTTGCTGAGAAATGGCCGGTGAGAGCCGCTTGGCTCCCTAACACAGCCCAGCCTTGTGCTGCTGATTGAGCCGCTGAACTGTGTAATTCAGGCACCTCTATACAGGAGCAACATTTGTCTCCTGCTTTATTAAACAGCCATAAAACCATTTCTCTGGCTCGTTATTGAGGCCGGTGTAGGAAGCCGCGTTCGGATCACTCAGGCCCAGGATTAATCCCCCCCTATCCCCGCTGCCAGGAACCTGGAGGAACAGCCTGACAAACCGGGTTTGGGTCTCAATAATAGGCTGACCCTGCGAGGCTGTTTTATGGGCTCCCCAAATAATTACAGAAATTAGTTATCTTTATGGGACTCTGTCAGTGAACTTAATGTATGATTACAAAGGGCAGAAGAACACACACAATAAATACTGCAAAGGCAAAGCGGCATTAAAAAAAAAAACATAAAGTTGCCAACAAAATTTATCACAATTATCCGGATACTGCTTCACATCAATCCTATTGGAAAGTATGAAACGACTAATGTATCCGCAAAGCAAACAACGTATTGTGTTCATTGTATCCATTCATCTGTCTAACTAGACCGGGGATTAAAGCCGCACAAGTATACGATCCACCCGGGTGCACGGCGCCAAAGAAGACCAAACCAAACCGCTGCCGAGTCCAAAAATAGACAGTACTCCAAAAATGTCCAAAATAGACAGTACTCCAACAATGTCCAAAAATAGACAGTACTCCAAAAATGTCCAAAAATAGACAGTACTCCAAAAATGTCCAAAAATAGACAGTACTCCAAAAATGTCCAAAAATAGACAGTACTCCAAAAATGTCCAAAAATAGACAGTACTCCAAAAATGTCCAAAAATAGACAGTACTCCAACAATATCCAAAAACAGACAGTACACCAACAATGTCCAAAAATATTCAGTACCCCCAACAATGTCCAAAAATAGACATTACCCCCAACAATGTCCAAAAATAGACAGTACTCCAACAATGTCCAAAAATAGACAGTACCCCCAACAATGTCCAAAAATAAACAGTACTCCAACAATGTCCAAAAATAGACAGTACTCCAACAATGTCCAAAAACAGACAGTACTCCAACAATGTCCAAAAATAGATAGTACTCTAAAAATGTCCAAAAATAAACAGTACTCCAACAATGTCCAAAAATAGACAGTACTCCAACATTGTCCAAAAATAGACAGTACCCCAACAATATCCAAAAACAGACAGTACACCAACAATGTCCAAAAATAGACAGTACCCCCAACAATGTCCAAAAATAGACAGTACTCCAACAATGTCCAAAAATAGACAGTACTCTAAAAATTTCCAAAAATAGACAGTACCACAACAATATCCAAAAACAGACAGTACACCAACAATGTCCAAAAATAGACAGTACACCAACAATGTCCAAAAATAGACAGTACCCCCAACAATGTCCAAAAATAGACATTACCCCCAACAATGTCCAAAAATAGACAGTACTCCAACAATGTCCAAAAATAGACAGTACCCCCAACAATGTCCAAAAATAAACAGTACTCCAACAAT
>NC_134356.1:45311443-45338943 GCF_048569485.1 Anomaloglossus baeobatrachus | reverse complement strand
AGTCCTCCATATAGTATAATGCACCCCCATAGTCCTTCATATTGTATAATGCACCCCCATATTCCTTCATATTGTATAATGCACGCCATAGTCCTCCATATAGTATAATGCACAGGCCATAGTCATCCATACAGTATCATGCACCACCATAGTCCCTCATATTATATAATGCATCCCCATAGTCCTCAGTATAGTATAATGCACACCCATATTCCTCCATATAGTATAATACACCCCATAGTCCTCCATACAGTATAATGCACCCCCATAGTCCTCCATATAGTATAATGCACCCCCATAGTCCTCCATATAGTATAATGCACCCCATAGTCCTCCATATAGTATAACGCACCCCCATAGTCCTCCATACAGTATAATGCACCCCATAGTCCTTCATATAGTATAATACACCCCATAGTCCTCCATATAGTATAATGCACCCCCATAGTCCTCCATACAGTATAATGCACCCCCATATTCCTTCATATAGTATAATGCACCCCCATAGGCCTCCATATAGTATAATGCACCCCATAGTCCTCCATATAGTATAATGCACTGCCATAGTCCTCCATACAGTATAATGTACCCCCATAGTCCTTCATATAGTATAATGCACCCCCATAGTCCTCCATACAGTATAATGCACCCCCATAGTCCTTCATATAGTATTATGCACCCCATAGTCATCCATATAGTATAATGCACCCCACAGTTCTCCATATAGTATAATGCACCCCCATAGTCCTCCATATAGTATAATGCACACCCATAGTCCTCCATATAGTATAATGCACCCCATTGTCCTCCATATAGTATAATACACAGTCCATAGTCCTCCATATAGTAAAATACACAGCCCATAGTCCTCCATATAGTATAATGTACCCCCATAGTCCTCCACACAGTATAATGCACCCCTATAGTCCTTCATATAGTATAATGCACCCCTATAGTCCTCCATATAGTAAAATGCACAGCTTATAGTCCTCCATACAGTGTAATGCACCTCTATAGTTCTTCATATTGTATAATGCACCCCTATAGTCCTCCATATGGTACAATGCATAGCCCATAGTCCTCCATACAGTATAATGCATGCCCCATAGTCCTACAAATAGTATAATACACAGCCCATAGTCCTTCATGTAGGACCGATGCCGGGGGTCTGCATACCGCATATTCACGGCCATGTAACCGCTGTTCCTGGTTCAGAAACCAGCAAATCCTTGCACTGCATGTGATGTGAGGATTCACAAGTCTGCAGTCACACAGGGTGACATATAGTGTGATGCAGATATGTCATTTTAGGCCGGACAACCCCTTTATGGGTGATTTCACACTGGGTAATTTTTGGAAATATTTTATTATTTTGTGTTTTTCTTTTTAGACATTTTTCGTTGAATTTCCAATACCCTTAAAGCCAATATAAGAATAATAAAATAATGTGGGAAGTTTTGTGCTGTTTCCCTTTCCTTTGGGTGATTTTTTTGGTCATTTGGTCATTTTTTTCCTATCGTCTACCCTTTTAAGGCTAAAAAAAAGCCTAAAAAATTGGAAAAGAAATTATCAAACATATGGTGGGCTCTACAAATAAGAAAAAAAGCGGTAATGGTAATAGAGACCTAAGGCTTAATAATGCATTGATTATTAGGGCCGCGCAAATCCTAAGATATCAGTGGCGCTGTACAGCCTGCACCGATCTGCAAATGTTACTATAAATCCTTGTCTTCCCGGAGCAAAAGGGGTTAAACTAGCAGTAAAACCTCCAGCCGAACGTTAATGTGATCACGAGCCCCCCCTACGGTATGTCGCAGCTGGAAACCCACAAAGTACTTTAAACCCAAACTTAAAGGGGGGGCTGGAATAGAAGCGATAGATACATTTATAACGGCGGCTGCGCTGGTGGGTAAAGGATTGGTGTTTAAGATGATTTGCCAGAGTAGATATTACTTATCGCAGCGAGGGGTCGGTAGGAGCAGTAGTTATACTCCAACACGTATAATTTCTGAATAGGGGTTGTTAGCGGGGAGGAGGGAGCGGATCGGTGGGCGCTCGGGGGGTTATACTGCAGAGAAGACACTGCAGAATCTGATACTATGGGGCTGATATACAAAGTTTCACAGGTGGGACGTGTTGAGTATATAACCCCCCCTATATAGCCCTTCTATATAACACCGGATGCAACCCCCTTATATAACCCCCTATGTAACCCCCCTATATAACCCCCCTATATAACCCCCCTATATAACCCCCTATGTAACCCCCCTATATAACCCCCCCTATATAACACCCCTATATAACCCCCTATGTAACCCCCCTATATAACCCCCTATGTAACCCACATATATAACCCCCCATGTAACCCCCCTATATAACTGCTCTATATAACCCCTCTATATAACCTCCTATATAATCCCTCTATATAACCCCCTATGTAACCACCCTATGTAACCCCTCTATATAACCCCCAATATAACCCCATCTATATACCCCCTATGTAACTACCCTATGTAACCCCTCTATATAACCCCCTATGTAACCCCTATATAACCCCTCTATATAACCCCCATGTAAACATCCTATGTAACCCCTCTATATAACCCCCAATATAATCCCTCTATATACCCCCCTATGTAACTACCCTATGTAACCCCTCTATATAACCCCCAATATAACCCCATCTATATACCCCCTATGTAACTACCCTATGTAACCCCTCTATATAACCCCCTATGTAACCCCTATATAACCCCTCTATATAACCCCCATGTAAACATCCTATGTAACCCCTCTATATAACCCCCAATATAATCCCTCTATATACCCCCCTATGTAACCACCTTATGTAACCCCTCTATATAACCCCCATGTAAACACCCTATGTAACCCCTCTATATAACCCCCAATATAACCCCTCTATATACCCCCCTATGTAACCACCCTATGTAACCCCCTAAATAACCCCTCTATATAACCCTCATGTAAACATCCTATGTAACCCCTCTATATAACCCCCTATGTAACCACCCTATGTAGCCCCTCTTTATAACCCCTCTATATACCCCCCTATGTAAACACCATATGTAACCCTTCTATATAACCCCCCCATGTAACCCCCTATATAATACCCTTATGTAACTTCCCTATATAGCCCCCCATAAGCATGTTATCATTGTCAGAACTGGATAGTGTAATAAGGAAAAGGTATGGGTTGGTTTTTTTTTATAAAAAGAATGTCTGCAAAATCCTCTGACCCCCCATAATATTAAATATTAATAATTTCTATAATAAAATAATTACTAGTAAAGCAATAACAGTGCAAACTTGGGAGGTCCCAGATAGATAGATAGATGGACAGACAGACAGACTGATAGATAGATAGATAGATAGATAGATAGATAGATAGATAGATAGATATAGATAGATAGATAGATAGAGGGATAGATAGATAGATAGATAGATAGAGGGATAGATAGATAGATAGATAGATAGATAGATAGATAGATAGATAGATAGATAGATAGATAGATAGATAGATAGATAGATAGATAGAGGGATAGATAGATGGATAGATAGATAGATAGATAGATAGAGGGATAGAGGGATAGATAGATAGATAGATAGATAGAGGGATAGATAGATAGATAATAGATAGATAGATAGATAGAGGGATAGATAGATAGATAGATAGAGGGATAGATAGATAATAGATAGATAGATAGATAGAGGGATAGATAGATAGATAATAGATAGATAGAGGGATAGATAGATAGATAGAGGGATAGATAGATGGATAGATAGATAGATAGATAGATAGAGGGATAGATAGATAGATAATAGATAGATAGATAGAGGGATAGAGGGATAGAGGGATAGATTCCCTCTACACCTAGCAGCTCTGAAGAGGTCACTATCATTTCAGGCTCACCTACAGAGTAGCAATCCAAACTCCCATCACCACAAAGCTCTGATATATATACGTGGGCCAGATGAACCAGGACCCCTGGCACAGCTCTCCCAAACCCAACTGGACAAAATCACCAATCACAGCAGCCTGACAAGAACCAGAATCAGGAAGATGGTAGACGAGGGCCAGGAGAGGTATGTCAGTGACTGGAGGACCGACATCAACACCTCACAGAAACTGACCACGTACCAGAGACTACAGAGAGACTACAGACTGGCCCCGTATCTGGAGAAAATCCCGGACCCCAGAGACCGCAGGACCCTGAGCCGGTATAGACTCAGTGCCCACAGTCTAGCCATCGAATCCGGACGTCACAAGCAGAGCTACAAGCCCAGGGAGGACAGACTGTGCCAACACTGTGACCTGGAGGCCGTGGAGGATGAAACCCACTTCCTGCTACACTGCACCAAGTACTCAGCAGTGAGGGACACTCACTTCAGGAGACTCTCCCATCTCTTCCCGGATTTCAGCTCCATGAAGGAGGAAGAGAAAATATATATCCTGCTGGGGGAAGAAGAGAGCGCAGTGGAGATAGTGTGGCGCCCCTGACCTGGTCAGGCACCACTGAGTACTGCACCCATGCTGGGGACAGTACAACACAGGTAATCCAGAAGGCTGACCGGGGTGTGGAACACAGGCGCATAGTGATCAGGTCTCACACATGTACCCATGAGAGGACCCCTGGGGATCCCAGGAGGGGGCAAGCCTTCACCTTCACTGGAATAGTGGAGGGGGTAGAGCCTCCATCTCCTCTCAAGGGGTGTGGTGGAGAGTCTGGTTGCTAGGTGGCGTAGGCAAGAACAGGAGAGGAGGAGCAGTGAGTCAGTTAGGGCAGAACTCCATAGGGCTCAGTGAGGAGCAGACCTGTGGGGCTGTTGCTGTCTAACAGCGCCCGCGCAGTGGCTACAGACGGGGGAGAACGGTCAACTAGGAGTGCTACCTGAAAGCCAGCTTCAGCTAGGGAGTGCACGGAGTGGGAAGTAAGGAGACTGCTAGAGAGCACCAGGCCCAACCGGGCGGCAGATCCCGAAGCGGGGATAGATTCAACTTTCTTCTGCTAAACCTGCCGGTGTGGGGCTCTTAAAGCCCACACCACAACACTACAAAAGCCGCAGCCACGTAACCGCAAGTTAGGGCCCATAGGTCATAGGAGGCAAGAGGCTGGAGTGGCCTGGTCCGGGGAACAAGCATACGGCGAACGAAGGGGAGAGAGGCTGCAGCATCTTCCCTGGGTGACCCCCATAGGGACTCAAAGTCGGGGTCACCCCAAACCACCAAGGGCTAAGGAAGGCGAGTCAGTAGTCACCCTCATAAAGTCAGCCTGAAGGATACCTGGTTCCCATCTGGTTCATCCCAACAACGCCCGGGTTACTCACCCTGCCACCTGAAGTGAGTAAAAACCCTGAAAGACATCCTGCCTGTGTGGTCATTCTGCGACTTGTGGTACTACAAACCTACACAGGGCCCTGGGGCTTGCCTCACTCTCAGGAGGCTACTACATCTAACTGCACACACCATCAGCCCCAGGCGACCCTCAACCTGCAGTGGCGGTCCCTACTGGCCGCAATACTGAGAGTGGCGTCACGATCAAAACAGAAGATTTCCTACCAGTGACGGAGATCCAGCAACGTGGAGTCCCTGAAGGTAACGCACCGACACCGACACACCACCTGTGGGGCTTCACATCTGGCGTCACGAACAGGATAAGGACTAGACCTGTTCAGACAGGTGACCATGTGCCTAGGCGGTCCGCTTGAAAAATTGGAAGCGCCGCCATATTGCCACCATGAAAAGCGCGCTGAAAAACAACAGCAGCCCGCGCTGGAAGAAGTTACCGCCCACGAAGAGGTGTGGCTACCCAGAGATCCCCTGCAGAGTTCTGACCTTGCTGATGAAGAAAGCGGAAGCGTCCAGAGACGGCGGAGCAGAGAAGAAGCCAGCAGCGTGCTAGAGGAAATGGAGTCCAGACGCGGATACCCAGAACCAGGCACTGCTGCCTGGTGGTGCCGGGAGCTTGCCATCTTCTGCGACCGGCTGGAGGCCGGGATTGTGCGACAGCTTAGGGAAGAACGCACGGAGCTCCTGGAGATGGCTGCGGCGGTGCGGACCTACGAGGAGGGAGCCGCGCGACGCATGCCAGACCGAGCGGCGACGACGCAGACCCCGATGCTGCCACAGATGGGTGAGTCGAGTGATGCCCCGGCCAGCACAAGTGCCCCGATCCCTGCTGCCACGCCCGCGGTCCCGGAAGAGGCGCCCGGCGCGGCGCCACCGAACCAGGCCGCAGCCACGCTAGGTGCGGCCCGCCAAGCCCAGGCCGCTGCAGCGATGCCTCGCCTGTCCCGCCGGGCTCCGACCACCACGGCAGTGCTCATCCGTGCTGCAGGTGTGACGCTGACCCAGGCTGCCACCCTGCTGAACCCGGTCCGCCAAGACCCCAACGCAGCAGCGACGCTCGTCCGCGCCGCAAGTGATATGCTGAACCAGGCCGCAGCCCCGCCGGGTGCGGCCCGCCAAGCTCCGATCACTGCCGCGACGCCCGACTCAGCCTGCACGGACCCCATCGAGGCTGCGACGCCAAGTGAGACCGCGGCTGCAGTGTCCAGTCCGGCCCGCCAGGAACCGGCCGCGACAGAAACGCCAATTCAGGCCGCCGCCATACAGGGCGCGGCCCGCCAAGACCAGGCCGCCGCCATACCAGGCGCGGCCCGCCAAGATCAGGCCCCCGCCATACAAGGCGCGGCCCGCCAAGAGATTGCATCACTATTTTCCCCGGCCTGCAAGGCCAGAGCAGACACCGCTCCCCAGTCCAGAGAGGTCCCTGCTAGGAAGACCCTGATAGGAGAGGACCCTGAATACTGGAAGCTGAAGGCTGACCTAGAGGCCCAGTTCCCACAGGAGATGGTGGATCGGTATCTGCTCCCTCCGCATACCCCCAAGGAGATTCAGGCAACCCCTGCAGCCGCGCCAGAGAGTCCACCGCCCAGACCAGCTGAAGAAAGCCCATCCCCAGCACTGCCACAACCAGAGTGCAGCGAAGAACTAAGGGGGAGAGGAGGCCAGGAAGCAGAAGGGCTGACTCCGACGCCAACCGCAGCAGACCCCTACCCAGAGCCGGAGATGCTGCCCTATTCCCGCTGGGAGGAGGAAGACTTGACACCGTCAGCAGACGAAGATCAGCCCAAAGACCTCACCTGGGAGCCTGCAGGCATGAACCCAGCCCGCAAGACAAGGCGTAGCAGAGCAAAGTATCCTCCAACACCACAGTCTCCAGAGCAGAGAGAGGTCACAGCCAGAGACCTGGAGGAGAAAAGGTGCCTAAGAAGGTCCAAAGCCCAGGCTAGAGGACCCCTTTACAGAGGAATAGTAGAGGACTTCAACTTGAAAAGCGGATACGGCTTTATTGTAGTAAAAGGAATAAAAGAGGGCATATTTGTAAATCGGAGAGATGTTCAAGCCCACCTGCCCAGAGGACATTCAGGCAGAAATTTGAAAATTGGGGACTTAGTACAGTTCACCTTGCATCAAGGAGAAAGGGGCTACTATGCCTTAGACGTAGCACCATGTCCCAGACAAGAAAGAAAAGACAGAGATAAAGAACCAGATGTAGAAACAGATGAAGACCAAGAAAGGAAAGATAAAGACCCTACAGATGAAACAACCACAGACAAAGACCCTACAGATGAAACAACCACAGACAAAGATCCTACAGATGAAACAACCACGGACGACGACGGAGAGCAAGAAAGTCACAGGTGCCGGTGCCCTACATGCCCACGCCCTGGTGAAACGGAGGAGTAGAGTAGAGAGAAGTAAAGAAATACAGCAAGTTACCAGTTGAAGTTTTGACAAGTTTTGTTTGCAACGTTTAAGAAATGCGCCCACAAAAACTATTGTGAGAAATAAACTTTAAGGCTATGAACTTGCTATAGCCACAAACTCTCGCAGTGTAAATAGTTACACCAGTGGCACCACCACCAGGGCCAGCCTGTTTAGGGGCTTGGCTCGTCTGCAACCAGGGGGGCCCGTCCGTAGAAAAGGGCCTTGGCTCACCTGCGACCAGAGAGCACGCCTGTTTATGGGGCCTTGGCTCACCACCACAAAGAGGGTACCTGGTCAGCACCAACTGTGGAGGCCGCCTCTGCATCCTGCCAGAAGAGGCTGACGGCGCGGATCCACCAGGCCAGGTATACCCTGAAACCACCAGCCCATGTAAGCCGCCTCTACATCCTGCCAGAAGTGGCTGAAGTCGCGGCCAACGGGAGAGGAAGATTGGAGGAAAGGTCTGGGGAAACGGATGGCCCAGACCTGGTTACCAACAGGACCGGTGACCTGCCTCCTGAGAGGGTTTTGGGTGGGTTAACGGACTTGTGGGTGGAGGGTGGTGATGTCTGATACCTGGTGCTTTTAAAAATGTTTTACATGTTTTAATGTTTTATGCATTTTAAAATGTTGTCTTGCAGCCCGAGGACGTGCTGGTGATAACTAAGGGGGAATGTGGCGCCCCTGACCTGGTCAGGCACCACTGAGTACTGCACCCATGCTGGGGACAGTACAACACAGGTAATCCAGAAGGCTGACCGGGGTGTGGAACACAGGCGCATAGTGATCAGGTCTCACACATGTACCCATGAGAGGACCCCTGGGGATCCCAGGAGGGGGCAAGCCTTCACCTTCACTGGAATAGTGGAGGGGGTAGAGCCTCCATCTCCTCTCAAGGGGTGTGGTGGAGAGTCTGGTTGCTAGGTGGCGTAGGCAAGAACAGGAGAGGAGGAGCAGTGAGTCAGTTAGGGCAGAACTCCATAGGGCTCAGTGAGGAGCAGACCTGTGGGGCTGTTGCTGTCTAACAGCGCCCGCGCAGTGGCTACAGACGGGGGAGAACGGTCAACTAGGAGTGCTACCTGAAAGCCAGCTTCAGCTAGGGAGTGCACGGAGTGGGAAGTAAGGAGACTGCTAGAGAGCACCAGGCCCAACCGGGCGGCAGATCCCGAAGCGGGGATAGATTCAACTTTCTTCTGCTAAACCTGCCGGTGTGGGGCTCTTAAAGCCCACACCACAACACTACAAAAGCCGCAGCCACGTAACCGCAAGTTAGGGCCCATAGGTCATAGGAGGCAAGAGGCTGGAGTGGCCTGGTCCGGGGAACAAGCATACGGCGAACGAAGGGGAGAGAGGCTGCAGCATCTTCCCTGGGTGACCCCCATAGGGACTCAAAGTCGGGGTCACCCCAAACCACCAAGGGCTAAGGAAGGCGAGTCAGTAGTCACCCTCATAAAGTCAGCCTGAAGGATACCTGGTTCCCATCTGGTTCATCCCAGCTACGCCCGGGTTACTCACCCTGCCACCTGAAGTGAGTAAAAACCCTGAAAGACATCCTGCCTGTGTGGTCATTCTGCGACTTGTGGTACTACAAACCTACACAGGGCCCTGGGGCTTGCCTCACTCTCAGGAGGCTACTACATCTAACTGCACACACCATCAGCCCCAGGCGACCCTCAACCTGCAGTGGCGGTCCCTACTGGCCGCAATACTGAGAGTGGCGTCACGATCAAAACAGAAGATTTCCTACCAGTGACGGAGATCCAGCAACGTGGAGTCCCTGAAGGTAACGCACCGACACCGACACACCACCTGTGGGGCTTCACAATAGCAGCGCGGTATGTGAGCGAATGCCATAGACTTCGAGAAAGAGAACTATGATAAGTCATGGACTTCCATAGCCCCCCATCCCAGATGTGGCCCCCCCAATCCCCACCCTGGATATGTCCCATCCACCGTTACCACAGTCCCACCGTGGATATGCCCCATCATAAGCCATGGACTTCCATAGCCCCCATCCTAGAAGTGCCCCCACAGTCCCCACCCTGGATGAGCCCCATCCATCCTTCCTACAGTCCCCACCCACCATCCCCACAGCCCCAGCCCCTAATGTACACTTGCTTTGGCAAAACTAATTTGTATTTGGTCCTGCCAATAAAGCTTATTTGATTTGATTTGATTTGATTTGATAGATAGATAGATAGATAGAGGGATAGATAGAGGGATAGAGGGATAGATAGATAGATAATAGATAGATAGATAGATAGAGGGATAGATAGATAATAGATAGATAGATAGAGGGATAGATAGATAGATAATAGATAGATAGATAGAGGGATAGAGGGATAGATAGATAGATAGATAGATAGAGGGATAGATAGATAGATAATAGATAGATAGATAGAGGGATAGAGGGATAGAGGGATAGATAGATAGATAGATAGATAGATAGAGGGATAGATAGAGGGATAGATAGATAGATAATAGATAGATAGATAGATAGAGGGATAGATAGATAGATAATAGATAGATAGATAGAGGGATAGAGGGATAGATAGATAGATAGATAGATAGATAGATAGATAGATAGAGGGATAGATAGAGGGATAGATAGATAGATAGATAGATAGATAATAGATAGATAGAGGGATAGATAGATAATACATAGATAGATAGATAGATAGATAGAAGGATAGATAGAGGGATAGATAGATAGATAGATAGATAGATAGATAGAGGGATAGAGGGATAGATAGATAGAGGGATAGATAGATAGATAGATAGATAGATAGATAGATAGATAGATAGAGGGATAGAGGGATAGATAGATAGAGGGATAGATAGATAGATAGATAGATAGATAGAGGGATAGAGGGATGGATAGATAGAGGGATAGATAGATAGATAATAGATAGATAGATAGATAGATAGATAGATAGAGGGATAGATAGATAGATAATAGATAGATAGATAGAGGGGTAGAGGGATAGAGGGATAGATAGATAGATAGATAGATAGAGGGATAGATAGAGGGATAGATAGATAGATAGATAGATAGATAGATAGATAGATAATAGATAGATAGATAGAGGGATAGATAGATAATACATAGATAGATAGATAGATAGATAGAAGGATAGATAGAGGGATAGATAGATAGATAGATAGATAGAGGGATAGAGGGATAGATAGATAGAGGGATAGATAGATAGATAGATAGAGGGATAGAGGGATAGATAGATAGAGGGATAGATAGATAGATAGATAGATAGATAGATAGATAGATAGAGGGATAGAGGGATGGATAGATAGAGGGATAGATAGATAGATAATATATAGATAGATAGAGGGATAGATAGATAGATAATAGATAGATAGATAGATAGATAGATAGAGGGGTAGAGGGATAGAGGGATAGATAGATAGATAGATAGATAGAGGGATAGATAGAGGGATAGATAGATAGATAGATAGATAGATAGATAATAGATAGATAGATAGAGGGATAGATAGATAATACATAGATAGATAGATAGATAGATAGATAGATAGAAGGATAGATAGAGGGATAGATAGATAGATAGATAGATAGATAGAGGGATAGATAGATAGAGGGATAGATAGATAGATAGATAGAAGGATAGATAGAAGGATAGATAGAGGGATAGATAGAGGGATAGATAGATAGATAGATAGAGGGATAGATAGATAGATAGATAGATATAGATAGATAGATAGATAGATAGATATAGATAGATGCGCCTTTTACAATCCAATAACATCATATTGCACAATCCCTCCTGCTTTGGAGGTGGTCTTGGCCCCTCTCCCTCTCGGGCCCCCGCACTGGCTGCCCCCATGGTGTGTCTGCCCCTGGGTAGATAGATGTATAGATATAATGGATATCATACACTGTTCAGGGCCTGTATCTGCCTCTCTCCATGATATGAGGCCTTTCCCTGCCCTCGGCTGTGACCCCTCACACTGAGCAGACCCCTCCATTGCTTGTGTACCTCTCCCTCCAGCGCGGGGGTCACTGAGATGTTGAAGCCCCCATCCTCCAGGCCGCGAATCACATGCGGCGGTAACACTGTAAAGTGCTGACGTTCCCTAGAAAGGCCTATATTTTATTTAAATGTTATTTCTTTGTCTCCATGAATATTTGATGATGACTACCTGCTAATCTCCGCACTACCTGGGTGTTTTGTCTGCACTTGAATCACTTTCGAGAACAAAACTGAGGGGTGAATTCCAAATCTCTGGTCCGGCTGTGTCTGGAGGAAGGCTCATGTACATGTATGAATCCAATGGGATTAACAAGCCATTATTGATACTTAAAGGGATTGTCCAACTTTTTGGACCTAATTTTATTTTTCCTTAAATGCATGCATTTGGGTCTAAAAATCATTTTTACCATTGGGTTTCAATAAAAAATATTGCACCTTTAGCCTTTTACAACCTCTATGTTGCATCGACTATTACTGTCTGCAGGATAAGTTAACTAAGAATCTGTCAGCGAGCTCGCTTTAATCAGGAGAGTTTATAACTCTTTTCTCTGTCTTTTTCTGAGCTGATTTATGACCAGGGACCACATCAAAGTTTGCGTAAAGAGAACAAGAGCCTTTAGGTGTAAAATCTGTAATTAAACTCAATTGTAAAAATATTTTTTAGACCCAAACACGGATATTTAAATTAAAAAATAAATAAATTGTCCCCTAAGGTGGACAACACCTTTAAAAATAATCTGTCACCAGGTTTTTACCACCTAATCTGAGAGCAGCCTAATATAGGGGCAGAGATCCTGATTGTAGGAATGTGTCACTTAGTGGGATACTTGCTGTAGTTTTGATAAAATCACTGTTTTATCAACAAGAGATTATCACTAGAGGACTAGTAAACCTGCTGTTATGTAATCCTTCATATTCATGAGCTCTGTATAACTCTGCCTCCACCACTGATTGGTAGCTTTCTGCCTATGCACAGGGTACACAAAAAACTGCAAGTGGGTGGGGTTATACTGAGCTCAGCATTGAGAGAACAGGTAGATCTGAATCCAAGAAAACAGGGATTTTATCTAAACTGCAGCAAGCAGCCCAGTAAGTGACGCATCACTGAAATCAGCGCCTCTGCCCCTACATAGAGAAATCAAAATTATTGTTCCTCTTCTAATCAGTAGAGGACTAGTAAACCTGCTGTTATGTAGTCCTTCATATTCATGAGCGTTGTATAACCCTGCCTCCACCACTGATTGGCAGCTTTCTGCCTATGCGCAACATGCATAAAAAAAACTGCCAATTGGTGGTGTGGGCAGGGTTATTTAGAGATCAGAATTGGGAGAACTGGCAGATCTGCAGGCAAGAAAGCAGGGATTTTATCAAGCAGCCCAGTAAGTGACAGATCGCTGGAATCGGGGTCTCTACCCTTACATAGAAAAAACAAAATTATTATTCCTCTTCTAATTAATAGGGGACTAGTAAACCTGCTGTCATGTAGTCTTCCATATTCATGAGCTCTGTATAACCCCCCTACTGTGTAATAACCCCTACTCTGTATAACCCCGTCACCTCTACTATAAGCTTTCTGCCTATGCACAGTGTACACAAAAAAAAAAGCTGCCAATCAGTGATGTGGGCAGGGTTATACAGAGCTCAGCATTGGAATAACTGGCAGATCTGCAGCCAAGAAAGCAGGGATTTTATCAAGCAGCCCAGTAAGTGACACATCGCTGGAATCGGGGTCTCTGCCTCTACATAGAAAAATAGAAAACTTATTGCTCCTGTGCTGCTCTCAGATGGAGTTCCCTTTTAAGATTTAAGTCAGCTTAGCCATAATGGAAACATGAAGTCAACGCAATGTCTCCAAGGTCGCAAGAAGTTTCGAGTTTTACACCGCGTTCCATGGACTGTCCTTTTATTCCTGCCCTGCAAAAACTGGGCGCCGGCCCAACTCCAGCAGCCCCTTTCTCCACGCAGCACGTGCCAGTCCATGTTGATGAAGCAGGGTCTATAAATAATATTTTATGCATTGTTCCTCTCTCTCCGCGGCGTCGGCTAGGTACTTATTAACATTAGCAATTTTTATTTTTTTTTTTCTCCACCGATCAGCAAATAAGACCCTTGTTGGCGTGAGTAATGGAAACGGCGCAGCCTGTGCGTAGTCTGTGCCTGCGCGCCAGACAGGTTCATTTGTCACGGGAAGGGGAAAGGTTCACACCGCACGAGGGGGGTAACGGGTTGATGTTACAAGGCTGACGATTAGCCCCCTCACTGTTCCACATGACACTGTGAAGGACTCCTACCGGCAAAGCGTAATGCCGGCTTCAATGTCTTCAGGAAATTAATGAACACACAGCTACTTTGGCAGAGCATTTCAATCAACCCCGAACAGCTGTGCCCGAGGAGGTGAAAAAAATTGGATTTTTTTTAATTTTTTTTTTTTATTTATTTTTTTTAATTTTTTTTTTTTTTGAGGAGTAGTAATTTTTTTTTTAGAGGAATACTAAGGGTCGTCGTCATCTGACCTCAGATTTGGTTGATCGCATTAAAACCTGCTGTTTTTTTTTTTTTTTTTAACTTTCACTGTTTGTTTTTTTTTGTTTGTTTGTTTTGAGTAGTAATTTTTTTTCGAGGAATACTAAGGGTTGTCATCCTCCGTCCTCAGATTTGGTTGGTTGTATTAAACCCCGCTCCTTTTTTTTTTTTTTTTTTTCGGGTTTTTTTTTTTTGTTTTGTTTTTTCGAGGAGTAGTCATTTTTTTTTCGAGGAATACTAAGGGTCGTCGTTTTCCATCCTCAGATTTGGTTGATCACATTAAACCCCGCTCCTTTTTTTTTTTTTTTAAATTTTCAGGGATTTTTTTGTTTGTTTTTTTCGAGGAGTAGTCATTTTTTTTCGAGGAATACTAAAGGTCGTCGTCATCCATCCTCAGATTTGGTTGATCACATTAAACCTTGATCTTTTTTATTTTTTTTTTTAACTTTCGAGGGGTTTTTTGTTTGTTTTTTTTTCGAGGAGTAATAATTTTTTTTTTTCGAGGAGTAGTAATTTTATTTTCGAGGAATACTAAGGGTCGTCATCATCCATCCTCAGATATGGTTGATCGCATTAAACCTCGCTCCTTTTTTTTTTTTTCATTTTTGGGGTTTTTTTTTTGTTTTTGTTTTTTTTTCGAGGAGTAATAATTTTTTTTTTCAAGGAGTAGTAATTTTATTTTTGAGGAATACTAAAGGTCGTCGTCGTCCGTCCTCAGATTTGGTTGATCGCATTAAACCCCGCTCCTTTTTTTTTTTTTTTTTTTTTAATTTTCGGGGGTTTTTTGTTTTTTTTTGTTTTTTTTTTGAGGAGTAGTAATATTTTTTTTTTCAAGGAAAAGTAATTTTTTTTCGAGGAATACTAAGGGTCGTCGTCATCCGTCCTCAGATTTAGTTGATCACATTAAACCCCGATCCTTTTTTTTTTTAATTTTCGGGGGGTTTTTTTTTTTGTTTTTTCTTTTCGAGGAGTAGTAATTTTTTTCTTTTGAGGAATATTAAGGGTCGTCATCGTTCGACCTCAGATTTGGTTGATCGCATTAAACCCCGCTACTTTTTTTTTTTTTTTAATTTTGGGGGTTTTTTTTGTTTATTTGTCTTTTTCGAGGAGTAGTAATTTTTTTTTTCGAGTAGTAATTTTTTTTTCAAGGAGTAGCAAGGGTCGTCGCCATCCGACCTCAGATTTGGTTGATCGCATTAAACCCCGCTCCGGTTTTTTTTTTCTTTTAATTTTCGGGGGTTTTTTGTTTGTTTTTTCGAGGAGTAGTAATTTTTTTCCAAGGAATACTAAGGGTCGTCGTCGTCCGTCCTCAGATTTGGTTTATCGCATTAAACCTCGCTCCTTTTTTTTTTTTTTTCACCTGCTGAAGTAGCACGGCTGCATATGGCCCAGAAGTTAAAAATAAGGAAATATGCATACATTACCATATTTAATGGACGACCCTCTCCATTTAATATGCAAATTTCCTGAAATATTACTGAATGCCTTCTGTTCTAAATGAATAAATTTGAATTGCAATTAGAATAATCCTTTATAATTAATGAAAACTGTCAATTTGAGTTCATAAGTAATTTGATTAACAGGATGATATGACACTTGTGTAGTTCGGTGTCCTGTTCGCCGCCGCCGAGGACAGATCTGAGGCCCTGCTGGAGAGCGATCCCATAGTTAGAGGAGAACACGGATTTTGAAGGGGTTGTGTTAGGTTACGACAGCCTTTTTTTTTCCCATTATTGTACAGGCCGGGCATATTGTATGGGGAATAGCTTGGCTCCGCTGTAATTTTGCTTTTTCCCACTGGCCCCATCTGTGGTAAGAATAGTTCTTTCCACCTGCTGTGCCCCAGAGGGCTATTCCTTAATAACTGCCTTTGGGTGCCTTTCTGGTAATTTCCCAGATGACCCGGCCATGGTAACAAACACGCTGGGGGGGGTTGTAAGAAACTGAAAATCCTCATTCCCAAATTAATATATTAAACAATGGTTGGGAAATAACGACTATTTATTCGTATTTACATCTACTTATGCCTTCTTTACAGCCTTAAAGGAGCCGGGCGTCGGCCAGCTGTGTGCTCAATCACAGACAGGATAGCAAGAGTTAAGTGCCTTAATGGGTTTTTGTCACACAGAGTTTGATAAAAACTCGCCAACTGTCATGGCGGCATCAGACCCTGTTCACATTGCAGATTCTGACTGTCTGCCCAATGATTTCTCTGGTGTTCCTGATCTACACAGGCAAACTTGGGCATCAACCAGCTGTGTGCTCAACCTCAGACAGGCTAGCAAGAGTTAAGTGCCTTAAGGGGGTTTTGTCACACAGTGTTTTACACAAAACTCACCGACTATCATGGCAGCATCAGACACTGTTCACATTGCAGATTCTTATTGTCCACCCAATGATTTCACTGGTGTTCCTGATCTACACAGGCAGACTCTGGCATCGACCAGCTGTGTGCTTAATCATAGACAGGCTAGCAAGAATTAAGTGCCTTAATGGGGTCATACAGCGTTTTACACAAAACTTGCCGACTGTCATGGCGGCATCAGACACTGTTCACATTGCAGATTCTGTCTTCCCAATGGTTTCTTTGGTGTTTCTGATCTACACAGGCAAAGTCAAGCATCGACCAGCTGTGTGCTCAATCACAGACAGACTAGCAAGAGTTAAGTGCCTAAACGAGGTTTTGTCACACGGCGTTTTACACAAAACTCGCTAACTATTGTGGCGGCATCATCCACTGTTCACATTGCAAATTCTGACTCTCCGCCTGATGAGTTCACTGGTGTTGCTGATTTATACAGGCAAACTCAGGCATTGACCAGCTGTGTGCTCAATCACAGACAGGCTAGCAAGAGTTAAGTACCTTAACAAGGTTTTGTCACACGGCATTTTACACAAAACTCGCCAAGTGTCATGGCAGCATCAGACACTGATCACATTGCAAATTCTTACTCCACCCGATGGTTTCTCTGGTGTTTCTGATCTACACAGGCAGACTCGGACATCGACCAGCTGTGTGCAATCATAGACAAGTTAGCAAGAGTTAAGTGTCTTAATGGGGCTCTGTCACACAGTGTTTTACACAAAACTTGCCAACTGTCATGGCGGCATCAGACGCTGTTCATATTGCAGATATTGACTGTCTGCCCGATGGTTTCTCTGGTATTTCTGATCTACACAGGCAGACTCGGGCATCATCCAGCTGTGTGCTCAATCATAGACAGGCTAGCAAGAGTTGAGTAAGTGCCTTAACGAGGTTTTGTCACATGGCGTTTTACACAAAACTGACTGACTGTTATGGTGGCATCAGACACTTTCACATTGCAGATTCTGTCTTCCCGATGTTTTCTCTTGTGTTTCTGATCTACACAGGCAGACTCGGGCAACGACCAGCTGTGTGCTCAATCATAGAGTTAAGCCTGCTCGTTAGTGTTCTGGGATCACATGTAAGGAAACCTATCTTATCTGCTCCTTTCATACTTAGGTTGGAGGAAACCTTCCACCCATGCCAACTATAGTTTCTGCTGCGTTGGTCTGTGTGCTGTGGTGTTCCAGATGTCCTGGAGAGAAAGTAGCCTGTGCTTTTCTTGTCTTGTTTCTTCCTTGCTCTTGTTTCCCTCCTAATCTCTTATCTTATACATGTGTATGTGTGTGCTGTTTGACAGAGTTTTGGTTTCCCCTGTGTATCTATTTCTGTGGATTAAATCACACTCCTGTCCTGACTGCCTTTCAATGAGGGGGCAAAAGATCAGGGCTGGTCAGGAATAGGGCAAGGAAGGAGACTCAGACATCACCACCATTAGGAGTATCTCTGAGAATAGTTATATCACAGGTCCCCCTAGTCTGAGGGTCAGCTTAGGAGCCCAGGTTTTCCACTACTCCCATAGTTCCACATGAGAGGTTTTCCACTTCCAGAAATCTCGTTTTTTTGCAAAAATATTACCAGTGAACCCCCCAAAGCCCCTCAAAATACAAAAAAAGTAGTCCAAAATGTTATAAAAAAAAATTAAAAAAGATGAACATGAAAGTAGCCTTAGGCACAGGCCCCAATTTTCACCGGTCATAATGAGGAGGCGTAATGGAGTGCAAGGGGTGAGTGGCGACTACAACGCCCTGACCATCCAAAGCTCCATTAAAGCTGAGCAAAAATGGCGTGAGAATGCCAAAATGTGCAAAAATTTAGTGACTTTTCAAAGCTTTTTACTATAGAATTCTGCTGAAAAAGCTTTGAGGATTTAAGATTTAAATTCCTATGGTGTCAGTTTAGTGAGTTTACGATTTCACCAATAAGCTGATTTAGGTTACATGTGGCTTTTTAATCTGTTTTTTTTAATATGTTTTTATTATGTTTTTGGTTGGTCAAAAACCTTTAATTGGTTGGTGAAGTTTTAAATAAAACTTTTTTTTTTCCCGGAAAGTTCCTGTTTCTTAGTTTCTTACTTTTCTTAACACTTTTTTGCTAAAATCTAGCTCAAATCACAACTGTTCTTACTGTGCCATAAAAACACATATGTAGTTTTCTTTGGCAGTTTCCACACTTCATTCAAGTCTATGGGAATAAAATGCCTATCTACCAAGATAGAACTTGACATGCTGGGGGCTTTAAAATCGCACTGCAGGTCAATTTCCGCGGCATTTAAAAAAAAAAAAAAAAAATTATATATATATGTATATATATAATTTTTCATTTATTTTATATATATATATATATATATATATATATATATATATATATATGTGTGTATATATGATATATCTAGTAGAACTCTTTTGCCCAGAGCTGTAAAACACAGCATTCTCAGTAGTGAAAAAGCAGCACTGTGGGAACACAGCATTAGGCTGGGTTCACACAACCCACGGTCATATTTTCTCCATCCGAGAAAAACAGTCTGATTATGCTATATTGACTGTGATCAGAGTGGGATCTGTTTTTCTGTGTGGTGGAAAGAAAAATAAAAAAGTTTCTCCACTGTCTTCATTATGTTAATCTGTGAAAATCGGACCACACTTTGATGTCATCCGAGAGCGGTCTGATTTTTTTTTCACGGGCCCATAGACTTGAATGGACGAGGGCCATCTGATTCTCTGAGGTAAATCTCGCATGCTACGATATTTTTTTCCTTGGCCACTCAGTCTGAGGAAAAATCAGACGTGTACTGCCTCATTAAAAGGAATCTGTCAGCAAGTTTTTGCTATGTAAGGCCCGTTTCACACGTCAGTGAAAAACACTGACGTTTTTCACTGGCGTGTAAAACACGCACATGTCCCTCCGTGTGCCGTGATTCACGGCACACGTGGGTTGTCTAAGTGCAATCCGGGCTCCGTTCTCCGTGGCCTGTGATTGCACATAGAGATTAACTCACCTGTGCGCGCTCCCGTTCTCCATGGTGCTGATCGCTCCCGCGGTGCAGCATCCGGCCGGCGCTGACCCCCGCAGCAGCTGCTTCCGGTTCGGCTGTGTCGTGCATCATGAATATGCGCGACAGTAATGAGCCGGCTCAGAAGCAACAAGCTGCAAGGGCTGCAGAGGACATCGCTGGAGCCGGGTAAGTAAAAATGATTTTTATTTTAAAAGCACGTTTTTTTCTGGCACGGCAATCACGGACACGTGGGTACGCCGCACGGAGACACGTTCAGTGAAAAATCACTGACGTGTGAGCAGACCCATTCATTATAATGGGTCTGCGTATGTCAGTGATTCTGGTACGTTTAAAAAAAAGCACAAACGTACCAGAATCACTGACGTGTGAAAGGGGCCTAAGATGAATCCAGCATGCTGCAAGGGTTGAAACACAAAATTCAGGGATGCTTGTCTTGTCACAGTCCAATCTGTTGTTTATTTTCTATGATTGTTTAAGCAGCAGGACTTATCATTGCTCGGACTATAAAGTCATGCGCACAGCCCCTCCTTTGATTGACACCTCACTGTCAATGAACAATCTCTATAGAAATGTTGTGGGCTCAGCTCCTTTGGCTCAGCTACATGACTAAATCTAAAAATTGTGATTGCGTCAGAACGGCTGCAGCCAGTAATCTAAGAGATACATTGTTGGATTCAGGATCTCTTTGTCTCCATCATGCTGAGGTACCAAAAACCTGCTGACAGATTCATTTTAAATAACATTGATCTAAGTACGATCTGAATTTTTGATAGGTAGCACTGGGCCCGAATATAAGGGCTCCTGCTGGAGCTCTTATACTGAAATCTGGTCTGTTGGTAAGTATCTCAGCATACAGCGTGTTTATATGGATCCGCAGGCCCAGTATAATATGCAAGATGAAGCCAGCATGCTGCAAGGGTTGAAACAAAAAATTCAGGGATGCTTGTTTTGTCACAGTCCAATCTGTTGTTTATTTGTATGTTTGTTTAAGTAGCAGGACTTATCATTGCTCGGACTATAAAGTCATTCCCCCTCCTCTGATTGACTAGGTAAGGATGGTTGACTTCGGGGAGATCAACATCCAACACTGTGGAGACACCATCACGTGTCTCTCAACGCAATGACACTAGAGAAACACGTGATGGTGTCACCGTGGTGTTGGATGTTGATCTCCCCGAGGTCAACCATCCTTACCTATGTAGTCTTCTACTAGGCATTGCTCCCACTAGACAGTTTCCTACTCCACTCTGATGAGGGGCAAATACCCCGAAACAGCTGTCTGTGGATGGATACCATGTTTGGCATAGGTGGTCTCCTTGACTGGAGACTGCCCTTCCCGTGGTTGTTCCTTCCCGGTGAAAGACCTGGCTAGTTTCCTGCCAGTGTTGGGAAACATGTGATGGTGTCTCCACGGCATTCTTGTTTTGCATACCCTCCTCTGATTGACACCTCACTGTCAATGAACAATCTCTATAGACATTTTGTGGGTGGGCTCAGCTCCTTTGGCTCAGCTACATGACTAAATCTAAAAATTGTGATTGTGTCAGAACGGCTGCACCCAGTAATCTAAGTGATACATCGTTGGATTCAGGATTTCATTCTCAGATGAGGTAGCAAAAACCTGCTGACAGATTCCCTTTAAATAACATTGATCTGAGTGCAATCTGATTTTTTCATGGATAGGACTAGGCCCAAAATTAGGAGCCCTTACACTGAAATCTGATCTGTTGGTAAGTGTCTCAGTATACAGTGTGTTTATACGGATCCGCCAGGCCCAGTATAATATGATTTTCCTGCATGTATTTTCTCGATTCGTCCTTTGAGAACATTAGTGTCGCTGATATTTGTCCCCAAACCTCCTAGTCCTCATTTGGCCGCGCGATCTGCAAACAGCTGACACTAGAAATAATGAATAACCTTTAGGACCTGCATCTGTTCCTCTGGTATCGTGTCAAGGTTTTTAATTGGGCTATTTTGGCGCTGGGAGACAATGGCGAGGTGAAATCACCTTCTATTCATATTTCAGAGGTCAGGACACGAGGCCGCCTGACGGAGTTTAATAAATTACTGATGGGGTAATAACCGGAGCAGGGACTCGTGTGAATGACGATTCCACCGGCCGAGGATCCAGCCGCGGCGCTGGATGGATATATTATCCTAATCCCGCTCTTATTTCGATGCTACATATAATTTACAGGGAAATGATTACAAGAATAATTTTGCCGCCGTCGTATAAGGCGTTCGCTGTTGCATATCGAATTTGTCAATCACAATTCCCTTCCGCGGGGGGATTTGGATGTGGGTGGTAAATGAGGTGACATAAGGAGATGACACGGGGATTTGAACCAGGTTCACTCCCCCCTCCCTATGTGGAATATAAATGAATTGTTCGGTGATATTCCCCTATACTAACTCAGAATTTTCACAATAATACCGCCATACTGTGCTCTTATTGCACCTATGGATCAATGGACCTGTAGGGTCACCCTAAAGGATGTTTTTGGCAATGTACATGAGGTCTAAGTACATATCGCTATTGATAAAACTACTCAACAGAGATCAAACACTTCTTTGGATGATATATATATGCACTATTTGGCGGTTTTATATGGAATTTTAATATATTATGATATGTAGAAACTGAAGGCACCAGACACACGGTTTTACACTGTACAAACTGATATTTACAGAATGACAGTACTATCCCTAAAGCTCACCTCTTTGGATGACATAAATATGCACCATTTGACGGTTTTATATGGAATTTCCTTATCTGAAGATATAGAGGGACTGAAGGCACTAGACATATGGTTTTGCACTGTACATAAAGACCTAACTACAACCTGATATTTACAGAACTACAGTACTGACCCTAAAAGTCCCCTCATTGGATGACATAAATATGCACTATTTGGTGGTTTTATATAGAATTTTCTTATATGACAATATAGAGGACTGAAGGGACCAGACACATGGTTTTGCGCTGTACATAAAGACCTAACTACAACCTGATATTTACAGAACTACAGTACTAACTCTAAAACTCACCTCTTTGGATGACATAAATATGCACCATTTGGCGGTTTTATATGGAATTTTCTTATATGACAATATAGAGGACTGAAGGGACCAGACACATGGTTTTGCGCTGTACATAAAGACCTAACCACAACCTGATATTTACAGAACTACAGTACTAACTCTAAAACTCACCTCTTTGGATGACATAAATATGCACCATTTGGCGGTTTTATATGGAATTTTATTATATGACAATATAGAGGACTGAAGGCACCAGGCACATGGCTTTGCGCTGTACATAAAGACCTAACTACAAACTCATATGTACTACAGTACTAACCCTAAAGCTCACCTCTTTGGATGACGTAAATATGCACCATTTGGCGGTTTTATTTGGAATTTCATTATCTGAAGCTATAGAGGGACTGAAGGCACCAGATACATGGTTTTGCACTGTACATAAAGACCTAACTACAAACTCATATTGACAGAACTACAATACTAACCTTAAAGCTCACCTCTTTGGATGACATAAATATGCACCATTTGGCAGTTTTATATGGAATTTTATTATATGACAATATAGAGGACTGAAGGGACCAGACATATGGTTTTGCACTGTACATTAAGACCTTACTACAAACTCATATTTACAGAACTACAGTATTAACCCTAAAGCACACCTCTTTGGATGACATAAGTATGAACTATATGGCGGTTTTATATAACATTTTGTTATATGTTCATATAGCAACTGTGGGTAGGACCAAACAGGCACTATGCCCATTGTTGTGTGGTCTATGTGGTCCTAAATAATGTTAATTATGTATGTTTTTAAAAACTTTTTTGTATTTTTATTTTTTCATTTTTCTTATCAGGCTCTGTCTAAAAAACTAAAATCAGAATTCTTGCAATTTTCACATTGGCCAAAAGGTCTATTTTAGACTGATGTTTGTTCTTTCAGAGAATTCATATGGAAAACAGCTGTGGAAAAACAAGCGCAATAGGGTCTTACCCCAATATGTAAGGGGTAGGGATAGGGGAGTAAACCTACTCACCAAATGCAGTTGTGAGAAGCCACAACTACTATAAACGCATGTATCAAACGATCCAAGGCTGCAGCCACCAATATGGTAGATAACAGAGAGCACAAGAGAGAGGTGTTCAATGCCGCGCCAATAGATCACTTCAGAAGATGTTCAGATCAGTGTCACTTTATTGTCATTCAGGTCGACGCGTTTCTGGGGCATCTGCCCCCTTCATCAGGACCACCAGAGAAAGAAATAACATCCAATCTGTCCAGTTCAGACAGTGTATACAATATATAGACACAGTGACGTCATAGGAAACATCCCCTTTTTGAGGGATGTTCCTATGACGTCACTGTGTCTATATATTGTATACACTGTCTGAACTGGACAGATTGGATGTTATTTCTTTCTCTGGTGGTCCTGATGAAGGGGGCAGATGCCCCAGAAACGCGTCGACCTGAATGACAATAAAGTGACACTGATCTGAACATCTTCTGAAGTGATCTATTGGCGCGGCATTGAACACCTCTCTCTTGTGCTCTCTGTTATAGAGAATTCATATGCGCATTAGAAGCCTCAAATACTATCTTTTAGATTGACGCATCTAATCAGCGTGTGCAAGTCATTGTAGAGCATTGCTGTCAGGCTAGGTATGGGGAAATACCAAGCGAACGGCAAAAAGGGAGAGCAGGTAAGAGGGAAACCTTGTGTTTAAAGGAAGTGGAGATGGTGACCCCTGATAGAACCTTCCGCTGGCTCCCCTGATAGGTTCTATAACTATGCACCGAGCAGGATACCTGGCCTTGGCTGCCCCTAACTGGGCCCTAGGTAATGAGCGGGCGGGATGAGTGCCAGTCAATCCCACTAAGTCCTAAAGAATACTCAAGGTAAACAAACTGGGGAAAGCAAACAAACAACGTATCTCCAATTAGGGAGAGGAACAGCAACATAGAACAGATGATTGCAAGCCAACTGCTTGCAATCAGGACCGTATAGAAACAACTCTATCACCAGCAACAAACCAAGGGGAAATGCAGGTATATAAAGACTCAGAGGGTGATGCATAATAATGATTAGCAGCTGAAAGGAAAAAAATCTCTGCAGGGTCCTAAAGGGGAAAGAGTAAAACCCAACAAAGAACACACAGAAAACTCCATTCACACCAAAAAGGAAAGGATGGAATATCAAGGAGCAGTTTGTGCAGCCAAACCGGTTTCTCTGTCAACCGTGACACACCTGAGACAATCGCCTATTGTGATTGGTTGATCCTGTGCTACAGAGGTGTTAAACATCATTGTAAAACTGCCTCTGATGATAATGAAACTTCGGAAAAGTCTTCTGTAAATTATATATGAAAAAAAAACCTCTGCAAAAAAAATTTTTCTTACAAAACAATGGGTCATTTTCTGATACCAACTGCTACTGGTTAACTACTTGAATGCAATCAATATAGCAGAAAGTAATAGAGATGGGTTTTCAACACCGCGCCAATGACCAAAACGGATTGAAGATAGGATTCATTTTTTTTATTTTCATGCACACGTCAACGCGTTTCAGGAGTCTCAGCTCCCTTCATCAGGACAAACAGGCAAAAGAACATCATGAGATTTGATGTTCTTTTGCCTGTTTGTCCTGATGAAGGGAGCTGAGACTCCTGAAACGCGTTGACCTGTGCATCAAAATAAAGCAATATTAATCTTATCTTCAATCCGTTTTGGTCATTGGCGCAGTGTTGAAAACCCATCTCTATTACTTTCTGCTATCTGCCAATTCTGGGACTGCAGCCTTGATCTGGAGTGTACATGCCAATATAGGAGTTGTGACTGGCACAACTTCTATAGGTGAGTTTAATTTTGTTTATTAACCCCTTCCCTATTGGGGTAAGACCCTATTGCGCTTTCTTTTTCCACAGTTATTTCTATTAATGCAATAAATATGGAATATTTGGTGGTTTTATATCAGATTTTATTATAAAATGATCCCATATATGAAAACATACAAAAAAATACACTTATGTGCCAGTCAATGCCCCTATACATTTCATCAACATCGAAAAGACCCCTGTGAGTCCCCCACCTCTAAAAAAACCCTGGAAATTTTATCCAATGTGTTCCACCAATTTTTTAGGTCTTGTGACCCATTTGAGTCAGAAATCGCTGCCACAAAGTACGTCAGATTTCTTCCATATCGTGCAGATAAAGGTAAATATTTAGATACTTCTATAGATTTACTTTATACATGTGATGTAATATATAAAGCTGTATGTGTGTATGTATGTATGTGTGTGTGTGTGTGTGTGTGTGTGTGTGTGTGTGTGTGTGTGTGTGTGTATGTGTGTATGTGTGTGTGTGTGTGTGTATGTGTGTATGTATGTCCGGGATTGGCATCCGCACCGTCACGCTACAGCCACAAAATTTTGCACACTCACACTTCTGGACCCCGAGAGCGTCATAGGCTATGTTTTGAGGGGAAATTTTAACCCTGCGCTTTACAGTTATTCACCAAAAAACCTGCCTCCATTAAAGCGAATGGAGCTGGGAGCCACAGTGCAGCCAGAACTTCAGAAGAATGCGCAGCCACGCCCTTATATGGAATGTTGGCATGTCACAATGCAGCCAGGGAAAGAGACAGACACAGACAGGGAAAGAGGCAAACACAGACAGGGTAAGAAACAGACATAGACAGAGTAAGAAACAGACACAAAGAGACAGACACAGACAAAGAGACAGACTGACAGGGAAAGAGACAGACAGGGAAAGAGAGGTAGAGAGACAGGTTAAGAGACAGACACAGACAGGTATAGAGACAGACACAGACAAAGAGACAGAGACAGACACAGTGAAACAGACAGACAGGGAAAGAGAGGGAAAGAGACAGACAAGGTAAGAGACAGACAAAGACAGACAAAGAGACAGACACAGGGTAAGAGACAGACAGGGTAAGAGACCGACAAAGACAGGTAAAGAGACAGACAAAGAGACAGACACAGGGAAAGAGACAGAGGGAAAGAGGAAAAGAGACAGACAGGGAAAGAGAGGGAAAGAGACAGACAGGGAAAGAGAGGGAAAGAGACAGATAGGGAAAGTGACAGACAGTGAAAGAGACAGACAGGGAAAGTGACAGAGATAGATAGACAGGGAAATAGATAGATAGACAGACAGGGAAAGAGATTGAGACAGACGGAGAAAGAGACAGAGACAGTCAGGGAAAGAGACAGACAGGGAAAGTGACAGAGAGACAGAGAGATATATACAGAGGGGGAGACAGACATTATAATTACATTTCTATCTATTTGTTTTGTGGTTTTTGTGTGCAGAATACATTTTTGTTAATACATTCTATTTTGTTAACAGCAGTTATTAACCCGGGCGAAGCCGGGTAGTACAGCTAGTTATTAATATAACTAAGCTGATTTCACACTTTTATTGCCCAAAAATATTATTCACTTGATCCAGAAGGTGGCGCTATTCTAACTTTAATTTTTCTGTGCAAACAAAACTTTTACTTATTAAATCAACTTTTTTTTTTACTATATATATAACAGATATCAGATGGAAACTTTTGTCATTTGGTCTACCTAGGCTAAAATGGAGATTAAAGGTCATTATGAAATGTTTTATGTAATTTCACCCCATACATAGTGAATAGAAATAAAAGAAAATTCAAGTCAGTATGTCAGATCATAAGGATTAAAGGTGAGACATGCTGCAGCCGGGTCACCACCCCACCGGGCCTAGGCCATCTGTGT